>NW_016160362.1:8203-23058 GCF_001687245.7 Rhagoletis zephyria
AAATCCAAACTCCCATGAAACGGAAAAGAAGAAGAGAGGGGATGGCGAGGGTGGTTGGACACCATTAAGATTAAGACTAAAATTCAGATTATGATTAAGATTAAGTTTAAGATTAAGACGATCAAGAAGAGAAGATTAAAATTAAGATTAAAATTATAATTAAGATTAAGATTATTTAAGATTTAAATTAAGTTAAAAATTAAGATTAAGATTAATATTATGATTAAGATTAAGATTAAAATTCCAATTATGATTAGATTAAGTTTAAGAATGGGATCAAGACAAAGATTAAGACTAAGGGTAGGATTATGATTTAGATCATAATTAAGTTCAAGATTAAGACTAAGACTAACATTGAGATTAGCATTAAGATAAGATTAAGGTTAAATTGAGATTATGATTAAGATCAAGATTAAAAGTTAGATTATGATTAAGATTAAGTTTAAGATTAAGACTATGCTTCAGGGCAATATTTAGATCAAAATTAAAATTAAGGTTAAAACTATGATTAAGATTTAAACTAAGATTAAGATTTAAATTAAGTTTAAAATTATGGCTAAGGTTAAGATTATGATTAAGGTTAAGATTAAAATTCAGATTATGATTAGATTCATTTTGAGATTAAGATCAAAGCAAAGATTAAGATTAAGATTAAGATTAAGATTATGATTACGATTAAGATAAAAATTTAGATTAAAATTAAGATCAGATTAAGACAAAGTTCAAGACTGGGATTAGGATTCGGAAAAGATTAAGATTAAGATTGTTATTAATATTGAGATCAAGATTAGGATTAAGATAAAAATCAAGATTTAGATTAAAATTCAGGTAATGATTAATATTAAGTTTAAGATTCAGATTCATATTAAGATCAAGATTAATAAAAAGATTGCAATTAAAATTAACATTAAGGTCAAGGCTAAGATTAAGATTAGGATTCTGATTAAGATTAAGACTAAAATTAATATTAAAAATAAGATTAAGATAAAGTTAGGATTTATGCAGATTACGATTAAGATTAGGACTAAGATTAAAGTTATGATTTGCGGAGAAGAGCTGTCACTGTCAAAAAATATATGATTAAAAAAATTGTATGGATCGCCCTTAACATAATGTTTTTTGAAAAAATAAAACTATTTTTCTCCAAGAAAACTAACTTTAACCTAACTAACTTTTTAAAAAAGTTGTGCAACGTGCAACTGATTTTAAAACTTCTTTCACTGTGTCTCCAAAGGCAATTGGGGTATTCACAACGGTGTCGTAAGTGTGGTATTGTTGTATGTCGTAAACTTTAAACGCCTAAAAAATATATTAAGGGTGTTCGCAAAGTACAATCAATGTCATATTATGAATTTTCGCAGTGTTAAAAAATAGTGGTAAAAAATAGTTGGTTTCAAGTTCTCTAAACATTTAGTTAAGCTTTACGACAGACAACAAAACGACACTTGCGACACCGTTGTGAACCGATCAAATGTTTTGTAAAATATTGTAAAAATCATCTTTTCTGACGAAGCGCATTTTCATCTCGACGGCTATGTTAACAAACAAAACTGCCGCCAATGGGGATAGGAAAACTCGTACGTAATCGTCGAGAAACCAGCATCCTCAGAGAGAGACAGTTTGGCGGGAATTTGGCCTCATCGGCCCATTTTTCTTTGAAAATGCTGCTGGAAAAGTATTTTAGGTCAACGGTGAGCGCTACAGAGGCATGGTGAACGATTTTTAGTGGCCGGAAATTGAAGACATGCACTTGGATGATTTTGGCTTCTGCAGGATGGTGCGCTATGCCACACAGACCATGCCATAATCAATCTTTTGCGCGCTAGGTTCGGTAATCGTGTCATCAGATGTCTCGGCGATGCTAAGTGGTCACCTCGGAGCCGCGATATGACGCCGTTAGACGTTTGTGGTTTACCGTGAAGAACCGATGTTATGCGTAAAATACATTAACGACTCAGACCGTTAAGGTGAATTTGCTCCTCGAATATACCAATAATATATGTACAGAACAAGTAATTTTTAAGCAAAAAACAAAACTGACTTCAATTCTCATTTACACATTTAAGAGTATATTAATTTATTCAAGATCCAATGACCGGATCAAACTAAAGTAGTAGTAGGGACCACCTCTGTGATAGCACCTTTCTTTTAAAATAAGAGTTATGGAATTCGGGTCAAGGGGTCCAAAGTCATGCGGTAACATACATAAAACAAAAAAAAAATACTTATTACGACAAACTGATAACCTTCCCTCTTTTTGAAGACGCTTAAAATGATACTTTTGTTAATTTTGTTTCAATTTTAAAAAGAAAATTTAATACGCAGAAGATTTTCGTTTTCGGGGACCCCTAAGAAAAATGTTATGCTTAATAATTTTGTGGAGCAATTTAGCCATTTTTCATATCTGCGTGAAGATGTTTCATTCCCGTATTAAAGGCGGACAAATTGTCCGTTAAATCTTACTATGTATATTATATACATATACATATTTGAAGTTACTTTATACATAAAATGACGTGTATTAAAATTAGATTTTTGACCAAAAATGAAATTAAAATCCTTTTGGAATTTGACTACTCCATGTGTATACTAAAGTCTGGGTATAGCTGGGTTGAGGCCCTGTTTTCAAGATGGTGGCGATTTGACAACAAGCGGAGCTCGATACGCTTTTTTAATCGGTACGACTGGCCTTGCAATATAACATGGTGGTCACACCATGAAGAAAATGGTCAGGTTTTCGTAAACCAAACTTTACACAATTTAGGTGCTACTAAAAGTTCTTCTAAATACTGTGCTTTCAACTAAATAATTTGTATTGAGTTGCTCTACAGTGTGTGGTTTTTTTTATTTGCATTTGTGTAAGTGTGGTTATTATTATTAATAGACGCATTCATTTGTGTGTACTGTCCTTAGTTTGTTCTACCGAATTACTATGATTCAAACGAATAGTTCGGTTTAAGCGGCTTAAAGGCTAAAAATATATGAGTATTAACTTATTTATAAATATTAATTTACTTAAATTCTATTAAGTCTGTTTACAATATGAAGTACCAGCATTTTTTATTTGCATAAATTTGAGTTGTGAGTTCATATTAAAAAATTAGCTGACTTCATTTATATATATATGTAATTGTTTGATTTTTTTAAGATTTTGATTTAGCCGTATAGTGTAAGATTTAGATTCATTTATGAATACACAAATATTACAACAATATTTTACTCGAAGGATCGTCTCACAACACAGAATATGTACGTATATGTAAGTAATAAAATTTGGTTTAGTTTTAGCACAAAATTAAGTAAAATAAGACAAATATGATTAGCGCAAAAATGTGTTACATTTGTTATAAAACATTTACAGAGTTTTCGCAAAAGGACAATACAACAACACAAAATTAGGAACATAACCACAACAAACACGAAAACAATACAATACATAACATAATGCACATACAAACAAACAAAAAATTAAAACAAAATGCTTACCTCAAATATCTTTTGTCAAATTGGCAATGTAACAGTGTGCAGAGTTCAAACATTTAATGTTTTTTTCAGATAATAAAAAAACAGAAATAAATAAAAAACTTTTTCAATTTAATGTTTCGAATTTCGATATATTTTTATTATATTATTTTTTTTTCAATCGTAGTTTATTTATACCTTTTGACTGTTAAAATTAAAAACTAAAATCACTTAAACAATAAAATAGAAATAAAAATTATTCTCAATTTTAAAGTCATTATAAGCAATATTATAAACTGCCGTTTTTCTTTAATTTTAAATAAGTATATGTAGTTTTAGTTTCCTAAGCTAATTACAACTATTTAGTTATACTTAAAAAATTTTAGCATGAATATTAAAACCATTATAATTTACAAAAAAATATATATGCAAAGTATTTATATTATTATGCTTGGACATAAACAAGGGCATTTTCGTGATTGTTTCTTGGAGTTATTGTAATGTGCCTTATGTAGTGTTGCTTTTAGTTTTTTGTTTTGATTTTGAAATAAAATTATTTAGTTTTAATTTAAGTTATTATGTTAATAATTTTTTTTTTTGCGCTAAATATTATTATTTTACAAATTTTATTACGACTTTTTTGTTTTTATGCTAAATACAATAAATTAATTACAAAATTATNTTTTTTTTTTTGCGCTAAATATTAATATTTTACAAATTTTATTACGACTTATTTGTTTTTATGCTAAATACAATAAATTAATTACAAAATTACAATATTTGGTATACGTTTTATTTTCTTTTGAAAAATAATTCTTGCTTTACGCACTTATGTGGACCCACTTTAATTCGATTGTGAACAAATTGTGCTCACACAATGTGAATACATATTACAATTACGTAAATATGTAACAATTTGTTTAAGATTTATTTACTCCTTTTTGAAAAAGTGGACACCAAAAGTCGTTAAGCTCAAATGAAAATTTGTATGCGTTCTAATTTTTTATATTCGTCATAACCTTAATGCACGCCAAGTGTTGGAAAGTGTCATAAAACGTGTGATATTTTTACAGTCACTCCGCGAATTGTACAAGCGTTGAAAAAAATTTGTTATTTTTAATAATATAATTGAACTTTTAGTTAAATATTGACTAAGTCAAATGCTCGAGAACACCGCGAAGCGTAAACAATTTTCATAGTTGGTTTTTGTTAGAAAAATGTTTTATGACATATTCTCTATACTTGCAGCATTAAGGTTTTTCTTTGTAAATAAATGTAGTATTTGACAATTACTAAATATTTATTTTTTATTTTTTTATATATTCGTGATGTGAGTCGATTTTTTCTTAAACTACAGTACAGTAAAACAATATTTACAATTTAATTACAATTAAAAATCGTTACTTCTACGCGTTAAAAAAAAAAATTAGAAACTAAATTTTTTAAATTAAACTCAATAATAAAATAAAAAATTAAAAAATTATATAAAACGTACATAAATTTATTTAATTAAAGTAAGAAGGAAACTTTTAGTTTAGAAATCATTTAGATTAAATACTGTTGTCTAAGTCGGCGGGTTGCCAAGTGCAAAACCGATATGCGCGAAAGTCATTTTTTCAGCGATAATTAAAAAAATATCAATTAACATAATTTAAAATAGTTTTTCTTCTTAATTTTGCTCGCGAACATCGTTTTATTTCGTAGTGATTTTGGTTCATTAAGTATTTTGAGCTCGCTGTATTGTCGGAAATCTTATAAACAGTAAATATATTTACAAATCTATTAGGTTCATAAGCGGCATTGACTTGATTTAACAGAATAGTAAAAAACAACTACCTACTTTTAAAAACTCTCAGCAGCATAACTGACTACTCAACCCACTGTTCATATTTAGCGATTTTTTCTTAATGTCCACATGTATGTGTGCAGGTTACCAGCTTGTCACAAAACGTCCTTTCCTCAGTTCAACTTTCAGGTTTACAATACTACATTTTTCAACTGTGCATTTTTTCGTTTTCGTCAGCCATTTTATTAACAAACAAAAAATATTATAAACAAATTTTTTTTTTAAGAAATCACTAACAAATCATTAATCTTAACAAACTTAAAAAAAGAACAAAAAAGTAACAGAAATCAAACAATTAATAGTGGTAGGTATTTGGCCGTAGATTGCAACAAAAAATCTGTGAAAAAATTAAATCATAAAAAATAAATTATTTATCTGAATTGCTGTGTGTGTATGTGGCAAATGAAATTTAAGTAAAATTACTTGTATAATATTTAAAACGGAGACATTAAAACTAAACAAACTATGTATGTATGTATGTAAGCAACTAAGGTGAGTATGACTACTAGTATAGTATAACTAAACGCACGGTGGAATGATGCTACCCGTTCCGCGGTATTGAAAATGAGAAATGAAGTGTTAAATTAGAAATTAAATCAGACAAATTCTAAATAATATTGAAATAAGCTGCCACTACCCAAATACCAAACCACAAACAATAAAAAGTAGTGCAACTACAGCCAAAATGTTATTTTTTTTATAAAACAATAAACAAAAAACTTATAAAACGCAAATATTCAATAAATGCTTGCAATAAATAACAAAATATATAGGAAAAGAATAAAAAAAAAATGTTTTATAAAAAATATTTCATATACATAAAAGAATTGGGAAATTCTGAGTTTTAAAATCAAAATTGCGTTACGCTTAAGAAAGCACAATTTCAGTGAACACTGTTTAACACTCATTTTAGCTGCAAAAAAAAAATAAAAACAATTAAAAAGTCTATAAGCGCTGTCAGAATGGGTACTTGTACGTCAATGCCGGAAAAGTATCCCAAGGCAGTGGCGTACGTAACGCAGAGAGACATCACAATAAATTAGTCTGTTCCAATAGCAGAATAGCACTCCGGTTTACAGATTTAGTCAGAACTTACGGGAAAGTCGTTTAGACATAAAAACTGCAAGTGGGAACACTTTTGAGAGAGTAACTGAGCAACTCTTCCTAGTCAGAAGTTACAGGATTTAGTCCGGAGTTTTTTCCTGTAAGTTCATTAAAAGTCTCAAACGTTGGACATGGTTGCATTTGTAAACAAAAACAGAACGCGATGAAAGCAAGGAATCTTATATTTGTTAAAAAATGGCAGCAAACAACCAAATATTTGCTTATGTATAGATTTTTGAAATTATTTAGTGATATTTCAGTCAAATCAGTGTTGTACCAATGAAATGTAAACAAACCGACTGACGTTTTTACAGGAAAAAGTGCTTTTTACGTTCTCGTCCGCTTCTGAATCTGTTCTCCTTTTACTCTCACTTGAGAGAGTAAAATTGTAGTTTAACAGTTCCACAGGTTTTAATCCGAAGTTCAAAGGAACAAATTGGTACCGTATGTAAACAAAAACCAGCTGTTCTTTATTACCGCTTATAGAAATGCCATTACTGTTGGAATAAGTGACATCAAAATTTGAGAGTTCTCAAACGTTAGTTGGTAGCGTCGACGCAAGGGTTACCTCTCGGGAGCCCTGTCAGTTTCATCTTGCTGATAAACTGCAATCAGCTGTTCGATATTTATTTAATTTTAAATCCGCCCGCTACCGAAAGGCATGATGCATATGAGTAAGTAAAATTAATTAAATTTTCTGTTACAAGTCATTTTTTTTTATAGAAAATAACTGGGAATCAGCTGCTGATAAACTTATGCTGAATTTCTATTAGGCATTAAATGACAAAAATTTGTTATGACAATACTGGGCAAAAAAATGCCAGTGGCATTACGTTCACGTCTGTTTCCACGTGGAATTTTTGAAAAGACCTACATTATTTGTCATTTCAATGCCTGGTAGAAGTTCGGCATAAGGTTACCAGATTAACAAAAGTAAGCTGCAAAGGACGTTCACAGTTGATAAATTGACCGAGTACAAATTATCTGTTTACCTAAACTATCAAAATGGGCGTGACGTGACGACCCCTACTGAAATTCTAATTTAATTAATTTTCGATTGCTGCCTCCCATCAGCGTTGCCAAATCTAATGAAATCCTACCTGAATTGTAAGCGTTTAAGCAATATATGTACATTTGGACCTTTGTGAAAATCGGAAAAAGTTCTGGAAAGTCGGTCTTCACTCGAAAACATATTCAACAGTCCGAAATTGCAAGGACATTGATAATTACCGTACTGATTACGCATGTCTCTGATCACCCAGGATGTTTGTAACGCACCGAAATTCAATCTTTATCCTTCATTTCCAACCCAGTATCTGCTAACTTCTTTTTAATTTGTGCTTTTCTGTATTCTAATTTGAGTTTGAGTCTGTAATTGAGAGAACTTTGGCGATGTATGCCAAACAGTTATCTTCGAAAAAAAAGTTTAAAAACTCTCAAAAACCTTAATAAATATATGTATAAGATGTAGACAGTATACAGCTAAGGGATGCATAAGGCTAAGCCAGAAAAATTATTAGCTCCGGAAAAATTGGCTTCACAACTTTTTGATCTAGTTCAAGACTATGGTCGATGATTCAGGAACAAGCTTCTGAACTCTTCACGTTTCGGGTGATACCATTTTAGCGCCGTTTATTAATCCCAGTTATGAATGATCCTCGTGATTCGATTTTGGAGCTGAGGTATACTATTTTAGGTTTGGTGGTCCTTTAAATATTGGCTCTCTTGGAGTTGGAACAGAGGTTCGCGGTTCGTCTAAGATTTTGGAGCTGAGGTGTACTATTTTAGGTTTGGTGGTCCTTTAAATTTTGGAAATTACGAGCGCGGAAGAAAAACTGCAAGAAATAAATCCGCCGAGTGGGCGGATAAGCATTCATATTGACAGTTAGGTATTCCCTACTCAAAGACTGTTGTAGATGGTAAGAAGCCAATAGGAAGATGCGCCGTTGCCAAATCCATTGTGTCCCACAACACAAAGGAGTTGAAGCTAACGCAAAAGCTGACAAGCTGGCCGGCATTCTGCTGAACGTCCCACTGGCGATAAAGGTAAGAATTTCTCTACATAAACACAAACGATCGTACAAACTGACCAGCCAGCTGTTCATATAGCCAGGCAATATACATAGCATCGACCCTTTCGCCCGTTTTAATAGATGATTATGCACACTGCACACTGCAATGAAAAATTGTCGATTTCCGACATATCTATCAACCAAAGGGTTAAGGTTCTTGGCAGCGCAAGAAAAAGCAGAAAAAGTTTACGTAAACAAAATCCTAGATATCTCGTTACTTTGGTACTTGAGAGTTTTATGCATGCATATTTTGCGAAATTAACGTGCCGCCGATGCACAGTTGTCCAAAACTGGAATTTACTGTTCACAATTCAATGGAGCCTTAATTTTTCAACCATTTTGATAAATTGAAACGATTGTACTAAAATTTAATGATCTATAAAACTGCATACCATTTTTTTTTTCTAAAAACTCTAAACTAAAATTTAATATAATCAAATAAAAATTCAAAAATCGGGATAAACTGGTTTCATGCAAATTTTATAAATTTTCGNCTAAAATTTAATATAATCAAATAAAAATTCAAAAATCGGGATAAACTGGTCTCTTCCAAATTTTATAAATTTTTCTTAAAAAGAAATTAATAAAATATATTGGAGTACGAAGGCTCTAGTGAATTATGAACAGTATATTTCAGTTTTGAAACACTGTGCAATGTAGTAAGCTAGGAAAATTAACTGGCAGTCGACAAAACAGCAATTAGCCGTTTAGCATTTCACCAGTTTATGCTAGCAAAAGTGCAAAAAAAGCTTTACGATGTAGCAACGTTTTGTTCATTTCTTTGGAAAAAGTTCTTACTTCCCTTTATGTGGAACTTCCGCGCACAATTTCTAGAAAAATTCTAATATTAGTTCGTCTGCTAATTTTTATTGGAAAAATAAAGAAACATGCTGTCAACTATAGAAGCATGCCCTAAGTTCTATGTTACACTTACACAGTCCTAAGTACACATCGTTACCTTAATTCACAAAGGCCCTAACCAACACTTTTTTCTTCGAAACTGTGTTTTTCACAGATTTTGGAAGAATATATGTATTACAATACATCTCCAATAAAATTTTAAAAGTATTAATACCAAAAACAACGGAGTTATGCCACTTTTTAAAATGCTCTATCCATATGTATGATTTGATTTTTATAATGTTTTTTGCTTCTCCTGCCTTTGTCAATTAAGGTGACGATATGTATATATATCAAAAGAATTTTATAAGGGTATAGATTATGGTGTCAAAACTTGTACAAACTTGTACAAAAAGACACGTTTTTTTTGACAAGTACATTTAAATGAAAACTGATTTAGTAAGAAAAAGAAATAATTTCAATTGAATTAATCACTTTCGTAATGAACGTTTGGGTTGTGAGATTTAGTCAGTTAGGCTGAGATAAGACTATAAATTCACGTTTTGTAAATAAGTTTTGGTGAATGGAAAAATTCTGTATCTTTTTTTCAGCAATAAGTGCCGTTATATGAATTTAGGGCGAGGTTATTTGAGTACTAAAATAAATAGTTGCATTTATGTCAAGTTCTCATCACTTTCACATTTAAATTTTTTTTTCTGCTATGTACCTATGTATGCACATATGTAGGTATTGTCTATATGAATTATGAATATTTTTGACGGCATGTACCTAAGCTAAGTAAATAGTTTGTGTGTATCCGTGTGAGTTTGATTGACTTGAAATAAATAGTGCATATGCCTAAGAGATTTGATGAGATTATGTGGGCGTATGCACATACATGCATGCATACACACAAACATTTATATATATATATATATATATATACCGATGTACATTTGCATACACGTGTGAACACAATATGTATGAATGTGTGTATGCATCCATGTAGTAGTATGTAGGTATATGCGCGAGCAAGAGAGCCTCTTATATTTTCTGAAATTCTACATTTATCATAAGTAGTAAGTATTTAGGTATATGTATGTATTCTATTACTTTCGTAATTTCATGTTTGATCGCAGTATTTGTTAAAATTATTTTTTAAGACTTTTTATTAGTTTTTTTTTCATTTTGAATATTTTGAATGCATTTTCTTCTAAATTTCCTTAGAATTAATGCTGAATTTTTTGAGTGTTCTTTGTTTTTTGTTTGTAAATAAATAAACTAAAGTTAATAAATAATATGAAAACAATAAAATAATATTAAGTGGTAATATTAATGGTAATAAGAAAACTAAACAAAACAACAAAAGAGCAGTAGAAGTAAGAGGAACAGAATAAGAATACAACATTGGAAAAATATTATTAAATAAAATAAACCTTCTATAGCACCTTTGTTTAACTTATCAAAAAACCGATATGATTTTTTTAATAAAAGATTGTTTTTTAGTAGTACATATTTCATATAGTGATAGGCATAATGAGAAGGTCACACACATATTGATAATTATTTATTTTTAGTTTTTTTTTAAGTTAATAGTTCATTCCATAACGAAAACCAACTAAATTCAAGTTTCAAACTTTGTGCAAAATTTTAAGAAATTCACCAAAATATCAAATTTTTTTTTCAGAAATTTTAAAAAAATTGCAGTCTCATAGCGCACTCAAATGCTTACAAATTATCGTTGACATAAAAAACAAAAGTTTTTTTTGTGACGGTGTTGAGCATTTTTTTTCATATAGCGAATGTTCGCTTTAAGAAGAAAATGCGCAACACTGTCAACAAAAAAATTTTGTCAAACCCAACGGCGCTTTGTTATACTAGACCTGTCGTAAAAGTTTTAGATTCTAAATAAAAAGCGGAAAATTTTGATGAAAAATTTATGAGTTTTTTTAAAACTTTGCAAAGTGCTACAATCTTGGATTTAGATGGTGTTTTTTATGGAATGAACTATATTTAAGAAAAAATAGTTATTATAATTAAATAATTTGAAAAAAAATATTAATTTAAAACTTTTCAATATGTAGGCGACCGTATCATTGTGTCTATCTCTATATATGAAAAGTAGCTTTTTCACTTGCTCACTTTTTTCTATACATTATTTTTACTTATTTGATTTTCTATTTTTGTTTTCGCTCGCATTTTGCATTTTATGAGTAGTTAAAATTTAACACCCAAATTCATAAAAAATAAAGACGACTTTAACTGCTTTATAAATCAAAAAATTGTATGAAAATGTCACTTTATAGAACTCTTTAAACCCATTTTATATTTTATGAATAAGGCCATTAATCTGTAAAATTTAAATTGGAGCATTTTAAAGAGCTTGTTTTTTTAGAATTAATTAAAGAGTATTAGTCATTGGAATGTGTTTTACAGTTATTATCGAAATTTAGTCGTTCTTGTGAATATTTGTATGTTTGTATGCTTGTATATATTTAAGTAGATTTGCTGTGGTGGACAAGATGCAAAAAAAAATCACCCCAAATGTGCTTCGAGGTGTCCTACTGTCAGTGCATATCTATTGCTCATGTACTAAATGACTGTCAGAACTAAAAAAATTACAGTTACGAGCTAATGATGCAGGAATAATTAACTCCTTTTATCATGTTTTATATTTTGTTAAAATTGCAAGCCCAAATCTTGTGTAGTTTCGACGTGAGAATAGAATGTGCGTTAGACCGTACCAGAAAAAAGTTCTGAGTCTGAAATATTTTTGCAAGGCAATTCGGAACTTTTTATATATTTTTTTAAATTGTTCGTCATACATATCTTCAGCATTTTAAAGTACAATAATATCCATGTTTTTGTCTCGGGGGGACAATTTTCCCAAAGTTCATTGACATCAGCTACCCCGTTCTTATCACCAGATCTAGTTCTTAACCACCAAATCTAAGTTTCTACCTAATGTACCACCCTAATGCCAGTAAATTAAAGCTCGGAGAAAATCATTGAACTTTTACCAAGAAGTACATATTTCGATTCGATGGCAATTTAGAGTTTTTGGCCTAACGTAGGCGTCACCTTTTTTAATTAACCGACTTCTAAAAAAGGAGGAGGTTATCAGCTCGTCGGAATATTTTTTTTTATGTATGTTACCGGATAACTTTGGTCCACGTCAACCGATTTCGATGATTCTTTTTGCAACGGAAAAGTAGTATCTCAGAGTTGGTCCCATACTAATTTGGATCCGATCATTGCATCATGAAATATATAGATATTTTTATATTTTTTTTAAGTCGGTTTTTTTTGCTAAAAATTATTTGTTTTTAGTCATATCTTCGGCATTTACAGTCGGACCTTAAAGTAAGATATGTATGTATATCGATGTTTTTGTCTCGAGCGAAAAATTTTTTTGTTCCAAAGTTAGGAACAAGTAGTAGCCCGTTCTGGTACTAACCCGCCAGATCCCAGTCCTTATTATCCTAACATACCACCCGAATACCAGTCAATTAGAGCTCTTCAAAAATTATGAAACTTTTGATTATTCAAGTTGAACTTTTTTTACTGTCGAATATAGGTGCCACTGAAAAATGTAAAAAGGCAGTTACTAGGTTCGGGGGGAAAAAATAAAATCGTTCGAAATTGTCTGGCAAAATACTTTAGGACTCAGTACTGGGCGGCGACCTTTTGTTTTGCTTGCGAGATGGTACGGTCTAATGTGCCATTAAAATTTGGAACTTTTTGAGCTATTGAGTTTTGCCAGTATTTTAGAGAATGAGCGATATCATCGTACATACATATGTATGTACATATGTATAGTACCGGACAAAAGTATTGGCACAGAGCACTTTTAGCAACATCTGCAAAGTTTTTTATTCTAATTTATTTTCAATAATTTTTTATAAAAATGTAGTTCGTCCTACAAAAAAAAAAAAAAAACTTTGTGCAAAACTCAGATAAATTCAGTAAATTTGCGTACTAATTTGCAACTTTCTATTCTTATTTTTAAAAGAATTCTAGGTATGCAGTTTTATTGCCCATCTAATTTTAGCAAAAAAATTGCAAGCTTATAGTTGGTGAAAAATCGCCTTGATTTTTGACAATTTTATTTTCGCTCAGGTTCTTCCATACAAAGTGTGCTCGACAATTATTTTTTGTATAGAGAAAATGGGCAACACCTTCAACTAAAAAAATGCCAAAAATCAACGCGGTTTTTAGATACCTCAAACTTGCACTTTGTTATACTAAAATTGAAAATAGAAAGTTGCAAATTAGTATGCAAATTCATTGCATTTTCCCGAGTTTTGAACAAAGTTGAAAGATTTTGCTTTATTTTTTTTGGTGAAGATCGCACTGTATTTTTATTAAAAAATATTGCGAAAAATTCTCTGTGCCAATACTTTTGTCCGGCACTTATGTACATTTAAATAGTTTAGTTTTGTATTATTTTCTGTAAGTTTTTTGGTTTTGTTGAGAGAACTATCGAAAGATTTCTTTATATAAAGTTGCAGTTGCAGTTATATTTAACAACATAATACATAAATAAATATTTTTTAATGCATTTACTATGTTTGTTTTAGCAACATTTATGGTTTGTTTATAACTAATTTTTGGTTTATTGCATTTGAGTAAAAGTGTTAGTGTATTAGTGAATGGGTACGTGTGTGCTCGTGTTTGTGCGTGCTCTTGTTTCTGCATGCGTGTGTGTTTTTGTATGTATGTATGTGCATCAGTGTGGAAGCTAATGAGTATAAAGTTTGTTTTTGGTATATTTCGGAGTTAACTTGAAAACATTCGATTCGAATGACACTTCGTACATATGTATGTAGATATGTAGGCATGCATGTTTGTATTTATGTATATTCGCTTGCGTCTCAAAACGCCAGAAAAACTAAGCCACATTTTTTTTTTATCTTTGCATCGTTATGTTTGCAAGTAGTTTTTTAACAGCTTAGCTTAGCTTTATATTTTCGGCTCATAAAAAAATATTAATTTAATTTTATCGAACAAAATGTTTAAGTGCATTGCCATCAATTTAAACCAATTTCGATGCTATAGAAAAGCCTATTTTAGCAATAATAACTTCCATAAAATTTCTTCTCGCCACATTCTTGTTCATTACTGTACGTACTGGGAGATATATTATTGACTTCCTTGCGGTCGCAGCGTTCGCCCATGAATCCTTCCGGACATCTGAAATGAAGATTTGGAGAAATATGGTTTGAGTTAGTAACAAATTCTTATCTATGAACATTTTGTATTTAATCGAAGACATATATAGATAAGTACAGTAAGTACAGTGGCATAGCTAAGAGGGGCAACGGTGTCGAAAAACGGTGCTCGCTATTTCTGATGATGGAAAAATAATACAGGAAAAATTCGAATTTTCCAAACGCATCTTTTTTATATCTGAATATAGGGTGAAGGGAATATAATTCTTGACTAGATTCCGTTATTTTGTAATCCCTCTTTGCTTTAATTTGCTCGCACCGCGCTGTCAAAGTGCCGTGTTGATAATTGTTTATTTGGTT
>NW_016160362.1:23158-65923 GCF_001687245.7 Rhagoletis zephyria
TTCCTTGAATAATGCCGAACACAAAAGTTAGGGAAAGGACAGACCTCCTATTTTCCAAAGAATTTAANAGGACAGACCTCCTATTTTCCAAAGAATTTAAACTAATCAGCAATGAGCGATCACTTTAGGAAGGAATCGGGTCAGAGGAAAGTAAGGAGCGTAAAGCATATTTAAGGAACACCTTTTGAACGCGCTCGATCCTGTCAATCTAAGTTTGATGGGACGGACGCCAGATAAAAGCAGCATACTCCAGATGGGAGCGCACGAACGCAGCTCAGCATTATTCCTCCTGACGAAGCCGAGCATAGCACATGATCTAGAAATTATGAAATCGATGTGGCCATTAAAGGAGAGCTTGGTGTGAAATATAACATCAAGGTCCTTAATTTCTCTGATAAGCTGCAGCGTGCTGCCTGAGATATGATACGAGGTAACAAACACATTTGGGGACTTAGAAAAATTTACATGAAAACATTTATTGATATTAAGGGAAAGGCGCGATTGGAGGCACCAAGCATGCAAGTGATCAAGCTCTGTTTGAAGTTTGAGCATGTCGGCAGTGTTCGTTATATTCGAGAATATATTCAAATGGTCGACGTTTAACAGATAATTTGAAAAAGAGAAGCATGAACTAATGTCATTTATAAACAAAACAAAAAGCATTGGCCCGAGAATACTACCTTGTGGCACGCCCGAGGTCGCGACAAAGATATCAGACGAAAAATGGTCTACCGTAACAACGCATCGCCTGCAACACAAATACGACTTAAGCCAGTTTAAGAAGACAGAATGGAAACCTAGGCGAAATTCTATGCGACACCTTGTCGAAAGCCTTCGAAGNATCCTGTCAATCTAAGTTTGATGGGACGGACGCCAGATAAAAGCAGCATACTCCAGATGGGAGCGCACGAACGCAGCTCAGCATTATTCCTCCTGACGAAGCCGAGCATAGCACATGATCTAGAAATTATGAAATCGATGTGGCCATTAAAGGAGAGCTTGGTGTGAAATATAACATCAAGGTCCTTAATTTCTCTGATAAGCTGCAGCGTGCTGCCTGAGATATGATACGAGGTAACAAACACATTTGGGGACTTAGAAAAATTTACATGAAAACATTTATTGATATTAAGGGAAAGGCGCGATTGGAGGCACCAAGCATGCAAGTGATCAAGCTCTGTTTGAAGTTTGAGCATGTCGGCAGTGTTCGTTATATTCGAGAATATATTCAAATGGTCGACGTTTAACAGATAATTTGAAAAAGAGAAGCATGAACTAATGTCATTTATAAACAAAACAAAAAGCATTGGCCCGAGAATACTACCTTGTGGCACGCCCGAGGTCGCGACAAAGATATCAGACGAAAAATGGTCTACCGTAACAACGCATCGCCTGCAACACAAATACGACTTAAGCCAGTTTAAGAAGACAGAATGGAAACCTAGGCGAAATTCTATGCGACACCTTGTCGAAAGCCTTCGAAGAGTCTGTGTAGATACAATCCACCTGATATGCATTAGAAAAGGCCGAAATACAATATTCACTAAAGACCACAAGATTTGAGACCGTGGAGCGCCCAGGTAAAAACCATGTCGGTTTGGGCAAATAGGCTCTTGACCGAGAAATACATTTTATTCTTAACGATGCATTCGAACAGTTTAGACACGGTAGACAGTTTAGAAATCGGTATATAGTTACTAATGTCGTTTTTGTTTCCGCTTTTGAAAATTGGGGTTATAGAGGCCAATTTCCAAGCATCTAAAATTACCCCAGTAGAAAGAGACTTGTTAAAGATAATTTTTATTGGAAGTGCTGAACAGTTTTTTAATAAAAGTGCGGATACTCCATTAATGTCAGTTCTTGCGGAAGTCTTCAGATCAACAACACCTTTCACTACATCATCGTATGAAAGGTATAGGGAACCAAAGCTAAATGAGGAACTAACACCGGATGCAGGGCCAATATGAAGATTTGTGTCTAAATAACATTCGAAATTGGATTTGAAGAAATCAGCGAACAGGTTAGCAACATCAGCGGGAGTATCCGCAGATTTATTATTGAGGAAAACTGAGGAGGGAATAGTAGAACATGATTTTTTAGATTTAACAAAATTTCAGAAGGCTTTGGGGTTAGATTTAATATTAAGTTCGAAATTAAGGACATAATTTTTGTGGAGAAACTTGTCAAGTCAGTTAAACTCTTTTAAAAACCGCTTGTACATTGAGTAGTAACTCGGACTATTGGTTGATTTATACTTGTTGTAATACTTATTTCGCTGATTGTTGAGCTTCTTTAATCGAGAATTATACCAAGGTAGTTTATATGGCTTACTTTTGACGGTGGGAATGTTAGCAGAGCAAATGTCAAGCAAAACTGTCTTGAAGGTGTTAACCCTCTAGTAGGCCAATTTTTTTATGAGTTGAAAAATTCAGGAATGGGTGATTTTAGCACGAGAAATCCAAAAATGATGTCCATTTCGATCTGTGACAGTAAGTTTTTCCTACAGGGGAGAAAAACCAAGACCGTCTCGCCGATATACTTTGACATATTTTCAGCTTTCTCTTACACAATGTTGACCTACGATCCGGCAATCCCGTCTGCAGACGGTCAAAAATGCAAACTGGGTTTTTATATGTCGGCAAGCCGGTCTGTAGACGGTCTGTGTTTGAAAGCAATTTTCTCCATTTCGAATGGGGGCATAATTATCAAACTTATATCAAATACGGTGCTTTTAACTACGAAGTCCACTGAATTTTTTTATATCAAAAATTTTTTTTAAATAACAAATTTCTTTAATCACGAAATTACTAAATAGCAAGAAATAATTAATTCTAACCGCGTTTTCAAAATCTGTAATTCAACTGCCGATTAAAATGAAACGGATTGACATAACGGATTCAAATTTACTTCGCCGTAAGGGTACGATTTTTGTCTAAAGATCGTGCCTTACGGATATAGAAACAAATTATTATACATAGGTGCACACAAAAGGCGTTTAGTTAACGACCGCCTGGAGGCGGTTCAGCCTACTAGAGGGTTAAAGCAGTTGTCGGCATCCAAGTCGTCGCGCAAGTCGTACCAGTTCAGGTCTGCGAACGAATTGTTAATGCCTTCAAAGTCACAGCGAGCGTAATTGAAGGCAATATTATTAGTACCTATATATATATTTAGGCACAATATTTAACTTCTCCTGGCTTGCGACATCTGGAGTCTTTTAATTGTATCTCCTTGATATGATGCCTACAACGAGGTTTATATCTAGACTAGGAATAGCTTTGCTACACTACCGCCGCGGCGCGCCGGCAGCTTTAACAATTTTATAGTGGTTTTACGTTCTTTGGCAAATTACGCTCTGTTAGCCATAAATCTTACTACTTTTTGACCGCCTTTGAATCAAGACCCCTGGACCATATGGAGAATTCATTTATATATTAAATTGCATTGTCATCGTGATTGGAACTATGCTGAAAATTTCAAGTCTCTAACTTGTCGGGAAGTTAGTTTAAAATCGATTGGAAATTTCCGCGATTTCCGCAGGATGACCAAGTTAAATAAAAGCTTATAAAAAAAACATCGAACTAAAAGTAGTGTTTTTCTTGGTGGCAAATTTCAGATGGTGCGCCATATTGAATCGGCTATTTTGAAATTCGCGGTTCTAACAAACCAAATCGGGTTCAACGACCTCAAAAGCGTTTTTTACCACATTTGGGGCCGTTTTCTCAAATAGCTTTTAAAATTGATCTGGACACACCTTTTTGAGTGGTGTCTCCGTGCGTGTTCGTGCGGGTTTTCAGTCTGTTGGGTTCCCAGGTTCAACATATTAGTCAACCGCAAGTTTTCTTTACCATGAAAATCTTTTCTACTTATTTTTACCTTTATTGAAGAGCATTATTAGTAGTGCACTGGAGCACCCGACGTCTATTGTTGCCTATGCTGTAGACGTTGTTAATTCCGTTAGTAGGAGATGCCCTTTTGGACGCTTCAAATGCCTAAATTGTGGAATTGCTTCAGATTAACAGTCATGACGTTAGTCGTATTTTTGCTTGAAAGCGACTGCACGTATGTATGTATGTATGTACATTAGGGTAGGGCGAAAAAAAGACAAAGTCGGAATTTTAATGCTCTCACTCGAAATCAAAAAGTATTTAGAAGTCGCTCAAAGCGCTTAAAGTTTTCCATGTGTTTTTTATGGGAAAAGCAATGTTTCGTACAAATGGTATAGAATTCTTGAAAATCAAAATTTTTCGATCGGAAAACTTGGTTTCTTTTCAGTACACATCCAGTAACAATACCCAATTATTCATTTAACCAGTTTTTAATATTAACTATTTTCTAATAGGTCCCCCAAAAAAAGCAATGGGGAGGACCCATAAAACATCATTTTTAGACCACCCTAGTGCACTTATATATAAAAATATACAGTTAATCACCGTGATATTATGAACATTTACGCATCGAACACTCAAGTTACCGAACCGAACTGCACTCTCTTCAATGATATTATCTATTTTTAGGCGTAGACGCATACATATCAATTAGTTTATCAGTGCATTTCTTGTAGTCTGCAATTTGAGACATCTATATTCACATTTAGTGTAATTTGAACATTTACCGATCGACATCACTTCACCGCACTCAATTTCACACCATAGTATGTACATCGCCCTGACTTGAATTGACTTTTGGCTCGAGGAGTTTTGTTTACACTATAACCGTTGATTGGTTTGTCTAAATATAAATTATGCCAACAAACACAAATAGACAAACGTACCCAGAGTTGGTGAGGGTAGAGCGGCGGGAATGAAGTCGGTTTGTTTTGCTACACTCACACTCAGGTGGTGGTTGTCAGATTGCGGCGTGGTGTAANGGTTTGTTTTGCTACACTCACACTCAGGTGGTGGTTGTCAGATTGCGGCGGGGTGTAAAGGCTGATTCACATACAACTTTCTTTCGATAGTTCTTTGCTTTGACAAATAAGATCGATGTAGGCATATGCATGAGTATGCTCACATAAAAAACGTTTGAAGCAAAGCAAAGCAAAACGAAGCAAAATCTTGGGCAACTTTCAAATTTTGCCCACTTTGGCAATCAGCTGTCTACATTTGTCTATTCTTGTGCGCTTGCATTTGCATTTAATGACAAAAATAGAGTAAATAGGAATTTTTATTGCTATTATTAATGCATATTATTATATTGCTATCTATTTTACAGATAAAAAATATGGAGGAAAAGGAGAATGCAAAAGCTGTCAAAGCGTTTATTGTAGCATACCTTCTGCGTTTCGCGCTTTGTTGTCAAAGTTTGAACTGTCAAGCAAAGCGAGGAAAGTTGTATGTGAATGGCCCTTAAGAGTCGACGTTGTCGTTGTGTTCGCTAATGTTGGTGTCGTCGCCGTCGATCACAGCAGTACACGCACATTGGATGCATAAGATGCCGCTTGGAACAGCCGTTCCTTATTGACTAAGGGGTTTTGTAAAGTAACGCTGTTACTTTTACGCTATTAAGTTTTTAGTAAAAAATTCAAAATTTACATACCTAATTAAAATTGTGAAAAATTTTTGGCTTTAAAAGGGTTACATTTTAGTCTGATATTAGGCACATTACGCCTAAGAAAAGTTACGAACGCAAGAGTAACTAGCAGTGTGACTAGATTATCACGAAAAACTTGAAGCTAAATTGATTTTGAAACACGGTCAGGAAAAATTATATCCTGTGGAAAATGAATTAAAAAAAACTTAAGATGTCAAGTTGGCGACAAGTTCAGCGAAATGATTTTCTTTAAATAAATATTTAAGCATTTATTAAAATTGTTTAAGCATCGGAAACACACAGCCAGATTCTGTGCACTTGATAAATACAAAATTTTTATATTTTATAATATATATAATATATAGAATTGGAATTCTAGATCAAAGAAATCAAAAGCTCTTTTCTTTCAAGATTGAAAATGCTATTGGCAAGCGTTTACAAATTGAAATTTCATATGCAAATAATAAATTTTGTAAATGCCGGCATTTGAACTTGCGACATACATAATTTATAGCCGACATCTCTACCTGCTCGACTATGGCAGTCAAAAGCTTTTTTGCTTTTCAATTTATATTTTTTATAAGTGACAATGAAATCAGTTCCACTCATATGGAAATCAGCTGTGGAAATCGTAAAGCATTTTATTTTATAAATATTGACACAGTAAAAGCTCCCATCGCATTTTACTTGATAAACATCTTTATAAAATTTCTTTACAAAAAATTTATCAAGAAAACACAGAATTGGGCGGACAGTCTAAACAAAAAAGCGTGATCTGGAGGCAGGTCCAAGCATGGACAACTACATTAAGTATGTATGTTAATGAGAAATATGGAACGCCAAATGGAAGCAATAGGAAAGTGGGTGGCGAACAGTGGAAGAGCTCCATATACATAAAATATGACAAAAGTACTAATTGTGCCCGATTTTCCTGTAATTTGTTATTTGTAGTATTTCTGCTTAGCAATGAAGAAATCTGAAAAATCGCATAGATTTGCAAACCGCAATGCCCATTTTACTACGAGTAAAACCGAGTCGTACAAAAACGAATATAAAAATCATTTTTTCTCAATACAGCTTATCTAGGAATCTATCACTGTGAAGCGTCCAGCGAGTGGTGTAGAAGGCTAGAGGGCTCCAGTAACAGGAACTTGTTTCAATAATTTACCAAAAATTGAATGAGCTTTGTAACCACACTCAGTGATTAGGTTAGGTTAGGTTATTGTGGCAGACTCCACAAGACCACTCACTTAGACATTAATTAGATTACCTATTGTGTTACCGCATTACACAAATTATTTGAACGGTAACTACGGGTTCTCTATTTTAAACTAAAAGAAGCGCTGGGTGCTAAACACAAAGATCCGCAGGCAGCGGAGAGCTTTTCGGTAGTGTTGATGAAATGCGCACAGAGGTGGTTAAACCTTAGTCTAGCGAATGCCGCGCAGCTGAGAAGGAAGTGCTGCAATGATTCCACCTCGTTTTCCAAACAGTTGCGGCAGTAGGCATCCGCGATGATATTAAGTCGCACGGCGTCGGTTTCTAGAGGACAATGTAAACCCCTAAAATTCGAGAGCTGGCGCTTAGTCAGCACTGCAGAAGATCCATTGACCGCTTACCGTCAACACTTTGCATGTCGAAGTTTTCGTCCAGCACCCGCTGAACCGACTGTGAGCCCATCTGTCCAGGAGCAAACCGCTGGTTGCCAAAGGAACTCCTGTGCGCTCCCTGTCAGCGGTGATGGCCTCGAGGGAACCGTGCCTAGCCAATTCATCAGCCCTGCAATTACCACTGATGTCACTGTGTCCTGGGACCCGAATGCACCTAATTCGGAAGTAGTCCGAGGCGGTTGAGAGAGTAGGTATCAGAGTAGATATTCACCATGTCGGCAAAACATTGGACCGCTTCAAAGATCCGGCAGTCTGAACATAAGTTCTATTGAGACTTCCTGACACTAGACACCTGCTGCAACCCTCCCGTCCAGCTCTAATCCGACCGTGAAGATTTTATTGGACTCGTACACCAGAGGATGCCATTCTCCTACTAGCCCCTTGGGGATGTACATGAAGAAGAATCCGTTTGCTGTCAGCCTCGGAATTTCCGATCCATTTCCTCTGGTAGGAAGTCGAAGCTTTCGAAAATTGTCGAGTGCCCGTACGCTGGGTTGAAAGAGAACCAAGACCTTTTGAGCCTAATAACTGAGCGAATACCGCCCTACCTACCCACGAAAAATTATTTTAGTGTTGATTTATTTTATTTTTTCGAAGTGAAACTTCTTTAGCGGCGGTTGGTTGGTTGGGAATAAATTGGCAAATTCAACCGAAATTGCACACGGAAATGGTGCAACGGAAATGATGCAACGGAAATGGTTGGGGCTGAAACAAGTGCTTCTTGAGTGCATGCACATGGTATTAATTTAACAAAAATTTACTAATAAAAGATTAAAGAATAACACCTAGAAAAAGACCAATACAAGAATGAAAGTAAAGGTGACTACTTACATTGATAAAGAAAAGGAGAAAGGCAAAGGTAAAAATAAAAACCAAAACAAAGATGCGTAAAGATAAGTGAAAAAATGAAGAACAAGGTAAATTTAAACACTTTACTTATATACGGGCAAAGGTGAAGGGGAATATGTAGATGAGGAAAATTAATAACATTAAAGTAAAAGCGAAGATAAATATAGATATAGACACAGAGACTCAATCTGTGAACGATTTTGGGATTTAAGAGATTTTCGGGGTCCTTGGGACTTATCGATATAACAATCGATATTTTTATCGGTTTTATTATCGATATTCTTATCGATTTTGTTATCGAAATTTCCAGCGATATAATAATTAATATTTTTATCGATTTTGCTATCAAAATTTTTATCGAATTTGTCATCGATTTTGTTATCGATATTTTTATCAGTTGTGTTATCGATATATCGACAGAATAACATAAATGTAATTAGAACGAGCAGGGGTAGAGGTCGGGATCTAGATTGAAAAATGACAAAAAACTTAACCTTAAGCAAAACAGGTGTGTGTATGTATGTATATTGGTAATGAGATAAAATAGATATGTATGTAACGTAAGTTTCACTTCTCCATTGTGGCCCAGGCGCACTTGTTTTTTTTTTTTGATAAGTACCGACCCGCTCTAATGAAAATATGCTTGTGTACATACATGTGGCTGGCTACATCATCTTTTAGGGAGATTATACACAGTGCTCCACTTTCGCATTCTCCCCAACATAAAATAAATGTGTACATATGTACATCGTCCTGTATGAGTAGCAGTGAAGTACATTGAGAGTGCTTAAGTGTTTGCGTTGTAAAAATGTTTTGTTAGGGCATATTTTCATGATCTTTTAAAATTTCATATTTTTAGTTTCGTTTTAAATTTGTGTTATGACTTTAGTGTGTAGTGTGTGTGTGGATAATTTTGGTAAATTTTACAAATTAACAATTAAGAGTGTCGGCGCTAGTATAAAATGAGGGTCGCAAGCCCCACTGATGCTGTCGGCAGATGAACTCAGCTTTGTTCATAAACTTAATTTTAGCTTGGTTTTCTGACTGCATATGTGCATACATATATATATATAGATACTATATGTACATATGTATCTGTAAGAAATTGCACAACAAATCTCAGCATTTCGTACTTCGAACTGTCAACGAAAATATCTTTGAATTTTGCCACAGATGTGTCAAATGAACGATGTCGAATGTAATCAATGAGCTGTTGACATTTTTATTGTTTGGTAGTGTCCAAAGCAGGAGAAGAGGAAATGAAGATGAGCAAAACATTTTATATAGTGGCTTGACAACAAAATTATGAAACGAAAAGAATCGTTAAATATTGCAAAAGTATCAAAGTACATAGCGCCATGCGCAAGGGTGTATGAAGGAGAAAAAAAAAAACAAAAACAAAATCACAGTGTTGCCAAGTTTTGAATTCGAAAAATTACTAAAACCCAAAAAAAAACGCGTTTTTCTCGAAAAAGGCACCAAATTTTTATCGGAATATTTAATGGACTTTACATGCATAATTTATTTTTGTAGGGATGCTGATTTAAATTAACAAAAATCAATGTTTCTTGTACGACGGTCGAATTTTTTCTGTTTTCCATAAATTCAAATATTTTCGTCCAAGCGATGGTAACATTCTTGTTCTTATTTTCTTATTTGCAGCTGTTTCCAGCGTTTTCTTTCTGCTTGACACCTGAAACATAACGAAATTTGATTTCCCTATACGCTCGCTTAAAGTTGCTAAAATATTTACGATTGCTATTAATTTAGCTTCGATTTTTTTTTTTAAGATTTACAGATTTGGTGTCTTCAAACTAAAAGAAAAAGCACCAAAAAACGCACCAAGCTCCAAAATCAAACATTTTCGCGTTTTGAATAAAGGAAAACACTAAATTTAGTGCGAAAAGCACCAACTTGGCAACAGTGCAAAATTACTAGTCGTTTAAAAAATCTTCCCCTACTACTACTGTTTGTCGCCCAAAAGTGCAGCTCCATGAAGGTCTCAGTATGCTGCACAAATTGCCAACGCTCGCCAGCTCTATTTACTACCTTACATCGGTTTTTCTTTTTGTTATATTTTTTTTCGTGCCCATTCCGCCCCTCTCATTTCCACGTGCGTCTAAAATCGAGTGCGTGTGCGCAATGTGAATTATGTCTTTCAGCGCGTCAATTTATTTCCAAATGCGCTACGATGCCTGCAATCTTTGTCTTTGTATGCACATACATACTTGTACATATATACATATGTATGCATGTGGGTATATGTTTATATCATACCATGCGTATTTATACACCGCAACTTGCACTCACTCGATCACTTTGTGACTGTTTCTTGGCAGTGCTCCACAACTGCTACTTTTAACCACGCGTTGCATGCCACCGATGTATTGTGCGGCGCTTATAAATGAGTGCGTTCATTGAGCGAGCACATGTAAAAATATGTATGTATAAACAAACATTAGGGTGGGCAAATCTTTATTTACTTTTATTTTCTGATTCTGCAGATAGTTCTAAAAGAATGTGTGGAAGAAACCATGTGTTGGAAATGGGTTTCGAGCCTGCGCATTGTATTTTCTTTTACTAACTTGAATCGACCACAGTACTGTATACTCAAAATCTTTATAAGAAATCCAACTAAAAAGCTTGAAATTTTTACCAAAGTTTGTTGATTTTTTTTAATATTGCACAAAGTTTGAAACTTGAAATTATACGATTTTTGTTAAGAGTAAACTGTATCTTTACAAAACAAATTAACTAAATGTAAATAACTAAAATTGTTAAAACTTTTCAATGTGTGGTGCGTTTATAATTTTGATACGGGGTGTATTTTCGCATGGTATATTAAAAAGTTATAAACTAAAATATAGGCGTCTTGTATCCATTAATTTAACAAAAGGTGAACGCTTTGTAAAACTGGCATAGAACGAAAAAATTAAATTTTGTAAATGCGCAGGCTAAAAACTCATTTACGGCTTAGTGCCGTTTTCACAGTGAGGGGTTACCTCAAAGTCGACAGTTAACTTTTTGTACTGAAAACCTATAGTTAACTGCCGAATGAGAGTTAACTCGGCACTGTAAAAACGGCTTTTAAATTTTCTTCTACATTTTCTCATAGAATTCTCTATAGAAATCGAAAACACCACGCCATTTGTCGGTAAACTTTCGTCCAAACAATTTGACCTACCCTAATATACATATATATTTGTAAATTTATCCCAGAAAACTTTTTTTTAACTACCTTTAAAGGAAGGCTGATGTGTTTTTAATGCCGGCGAAATTAGGAGCGCTTTTTAATAAACCATTTCAGGCGGGGCTATCGCAAGAAGACCATAATAGAAGCTTATTTTATAGCTCTACTCAAGGCTGACGAGAAGGTGACTTTTTCAAACTTCAAAACAAGTGGCATATGCCGACATAGAAAATCTGATATAAAAACACGTAGGACATAGGCTACGATGATTGCATTGATTTTATATGTAGTAAAATTTTATTTTCTCTAAATAGTTGCAACGGAAATTTAAATATCTAGTCTAGAACTCCAAATATCACTAGCGTCGTTCCGCGAACGTTTTCCAAAAAGGTTGTGTCTGCGAAAGGGTTAAGAGAGTTTTTAATAAATCAATGCTTTTACATGCTGTATGGGCTGTATAAATATAGCCTCAACTCTTTTGGAACCACATTTGCCTGGATCAATGTTTTCTATGTTTTGAAACCAAAAATCGTTTATCATGCTTCAGTAACGTATTCGATTGACCGTAAAGTGGACTCCAGCAGCATTTTTGAAGAAAATAGGTCCAACGATACCGCCAACATGCAAATTACACAGTTTTTTACGAATGAATGCTGCCTCTGTTCTGTTGTCTCCAAAATCTTTTTTTTTTTTTTTTTGTTAGCGAAACCATTCAGCGAAAAATGAGCTTCATAAACGAAAACAGTTTTACATTTGAAATAATTTTTTCAAGTGCTTTGAATTTATGATTCACTTTCAAAGTGAATTTTACTAATTTCAAATGCTCTTGAAGCGTGTATCTTTCCTTGATGAAATGATAAACTACAATTAATAAAAATTGCTACCAATTTGCGACAACTGACACTTCTTCTTCTTCTTCTTTGACTCTGTAGTCGCCTAAGCGGTTTTGGCGGAGTTGAACAAACGCTAATTGGAAATGCCAAGTGCAGCCAAGTCCTTCAGCCCTTGATCTTTCTATCGCATTCCTCTGCCACCACCAGCAGGTTCCGAGTTGAATACTTTTAGAGCTGGAGTGTCGGTGTCCATTCGAATAACATGGCCCAGCCAGCGGAGTTGGTGTATTTTAATACACTACACTATATCCACATCGTTTTAAAGCTCATGCATCTCATCGTTGCATTGTCTGCGATACTCGCCGTCGCCAATGCGTAAAGGCCCGTAAATCTTACGCAAAATCTTTCTCTCGAATACTCCAAGAGTCGCCTTATCGGATGTTGTAATTGTCCATGCTTCTGCACCATATACCAGCACGGGCATGATGAGTGACTTATAGAGTGTGGTTTTCGTGAATAAAAATGGCTACCAATATATATGCGACAGCTGACAGCTCCTTTAACAGTTATCCCTATCGGAAGTTCTATCAGTTAAATAAAATTATTGTTTAAGAAACTAAAACCTCCCTATTATAATTGCCATTCGTACTGTCATCATGTATGTAACTTGAGAATAGAAATCGTTGCATCTTTTAGGCGCATGAATATTACATAGTTACATCCCGAGTTAATAAAAGGAAGGTAAAAAACGCACCCTTTATAAAAGATCTAGAGCTTTTAGAAGCCCCCTGGTTTTCTAATTTTGCGGACCCGTGCTCTTATAATCAGAATGAGCGATTTGCATAATAACTTTGAATATTTCCGCAGGAAGAACTTCCGAAGTTAATTTCTCCCATTTAGATAACAGAGTGCTGACAACTTGAAAGGTGTTGTAAGCCCGAAAAGCTTGGTGTGGAGTTTTATCATTAGTAACCTTAACAAATTAACAATGCTTTCTTCACGAAATATTTGAGTAGAAATGCTTTCCCGAAGTATGGATGAGATAGTGGCTAAAATTATTTAGTAATGGGAGACGAAAATACCGAGCGGCATGCAACCTCCAGATTGGTAAACTCTTTTAGCGACAGACAAAGCTACAGCTTTCAGCATTTACTCTTTAGACAGAAGTAGTATCAACTAAAATATGACTTTAGATCAGCTGTCGGACTTTGTTCTAATCGGATTAGATCTACTCCTATACCCCGGATGACTTCCAATGCACTCGTAACCTTGTACATTCGCCTTCTGATTTTCCTACAAATTAATAGAACTTTGCTGAAAGTATAATTTTCTCAAGTGTGGAAACCTTGCCATAACTTGTTTTATATACAAATTTTTAAGCAATTTTCAATCCGCATGAAAAATACGAGCCTTCATTTAATTTATGAAAAAAAATTAAGCTAAAAAACTCTACGAAAATTTCGTTTATACTTCGATTTTTCGAATCATTTACTCCAGATATGATTTTCATTAGTCCGAACGCTGCTTTAAATCAGACAGATACACCCTGGGAGCAAAACCGCAGGCAGGGATAGGAGAAGAAAAATGGTTTATTCAGACGTATAGCAATTTATAGAAATAAAGAGAACTATGAAATAGGACTTATAATTACGGAATTAAAAACTGGCGAGCTGAATGGTCCTTCCTGTCATCTTATTATTTATTCCACTATGGAACGTGTGATCTAACAGGTAAAAGGGCGTATGTGCTTGAGTATTCACTTAAAATTTTGAAAGTCATACGTACAATGCAATCTCGGTAATTCGTAAGCTGGATAAGTCGAAAATCGCGATAATTCGTAATAAAGTCCCTTAAGATGGCGTGTGGTCCCTGGAATAACGAGTTATCTAGTTTCACTTGTATCTATACGTTATTTTACAACGGCTACCGTAGAATATTCAGAAAAAGAAAAATCAATTTTAGCCCATCTATATATATAAAAATGTTGTGTACGTATGTCACGGTCGTCAAAACTCGAGAACGGCTGAACCGATTTGAAAATTTTTTATTTTATATTGTTCGGTATAATACCAGAACCAATGGCATCGCAAAAAACCGGAGGGTTGCCGCCTATTTGAAATTTTTTAAACCCAATTATGTATATCGATGAAATAAATTAATTATTACTATATGGGTATCAAATTAAAGAGGTTTAAGAAAGATAACTGTCGGAAATATTTTTGAGGAGGGTTGCCACCTATTTTAAAATTTTAGCTCAGTTAAATTGATAAAGAAAATGAAATCTTGCTAGGTGGGTATCAAACTAAAGAGTTTTAAAAAGGCTTACAGTCAAAAACATTTTTGAGGATGGTTGCCACCTGTTTGAAAATTAAACTAAATTACATTGATAAAATAAATGAAATAGTACAATATGGGTATCAAATTAAAGAAGTTTAAGAAAGATAACTGTTGGAAATATTTTGTAGGAGGTTTGCCACTTATTTTGAAATTTTAACTCAGTTAAATTGATAAAGAAAATTAAATATTGCTATGTGGGTATCAAACTAAAGAGTTTTAAGAAGGCTTACAGTCGAAAATATTTTGAATGAGGGTTGCCACCTGTTAAAAAATTTAACACGATTTAAGTGATATATTACAATATAGATATTAAATTTAAGAGGGTTAAGAAAGATAACTGCTGGAAATATTTTTGAACAAAATAGCCACCACTTTGAAAATTTAAACTCAGTTATTTTGATAAAATAAATGAAGTACGGTAATTTGGGTATACAAATTTAGATTTTTAAGACGGCTTACGGCCGAAAATGTGGTTGAGGAGGGTTGCCACCCGTTGNACCTGTTAAAAAATTTAACACGATTTAAGTGATATATTACAATATAGATATTAAATTTAAGAGGGTTAAGAAAGATAACTGCTGGAAATATTTTTGAACAAAATAGCCACCACTTTGAAAATTTAGACTCAGTTATTTTGATAAAATAAATGAAATACGGTAATTTGGGTATACAAATTTAGATTTTTAAGACGGCTTACGGCCGAAAATGTGGTTGAGGAGGGTTGCAACCCGTTGGAAAATTTAACCCAGTTTAATTAATATACATAGGTATCAAATTAAAAAGGTGTAAGAAAGAAGATTTTTGGAAATATTTTTGAGGAGGGTTGCCACCTATTTGAAGATTTGAACTCAGTTAAATTGATTAAACAAATGAAATATTGCAATGAGGGTATAAAAATAAAGAGTTTATAAAATATATACAGTAGAAAATATGTTTGGGGAGGGTTGCCACCTGTTTGAAAATTTAACTCAATTAAATTGGTAAAATAAATGAAAGGTTACAATATCGGTAACAAACCAAAGGCATTTGAGAAATCTTGATTTAGAAATCTATATATATATATATATATATATAAAGAGATTTAAGAAGGCTTACTGCAGAAAATATGTTTGAGGTATAATATGGGTGCCAAACGAAAGGTATTTGAAAAATCTTGATTTGGAAATATTTTAATAGGATTATCACCTATCTAAAAGTAAAGACTGAAAATATTGAAATTAAATGAAATATTACATAACTGGTTCCAAACGAAAAGTGTTTAGGATAGCTTTACTAGGGAACTTTTTTAAATCTTTCCACTTATCCAAAATCGGAACAGTTTAAATAAATATAGAATTTACAACATCTTATCAAACGAAGTGATCATATTATCAACGAAGAGCTGGTACACAAATTACTTAATGTAAAAAATTAATAAACAAGTAATTTTTTAGCAAAAAACACAACGGACATCAATTCTAATAAAAAATTTAATAGTACCGTTACTTTTTTCATGATCCAATGATCGGATCTAAACCAAATTAGTATGGGATCACCTGGAAATCAGTTGACGTGGTCCAAAGTTATGCGGTAACATACATAAAAAATAATAATCCGACGAATTGATAACCTTCTCCTTTTTTTGAAGTCGGCTAAAAACTACCGAAACAAATAACAAAATGATAAAAGAGTAACGAAAATAAAAAAACTACCGCATGAAAGCTGTTTAAAAAATACTTAATGAAAACTTAAAACTGTTGACAACATTCCCTAGCATTATAAATCAGTTAACTTTTAATCGTAAACAATTTATTTCGTTTGGGGTCGCCATTGCCTACTACGTACATATATTGCGAGTAAAGAAATTTTCAATAACTTGAGATAATATTATTATGATTATGATTATCATTACTATTGTGAACTCCTATTCCCGACCAAAGTTTCCCAAAATTAAAGCGAAAGCAGAAGGGCATTTACGATCACATGATGCAAATGTTAAGATAATAAGAGCTGCAGAACGAAACCATGCAAGAACATTTTTTTACAACGAAGTGTAATTTCTGGCGTTTGCCGATGACATCGACATCATCGGTAACAAAAATCGCGAAGTCTCTTCTGCCTTTTCTAATCTGGATAAGGAAGTGAAGCGAATGCGCCTGGTGGTAAACGAGGCCAAGACGAAGTATCTCCTGTCATAAACAAAGCGCATTCGCGCCTTGGAACTCAAGTCACTGTTGACAGTTATAAGTTCGGGAAAGTGGAGAATTTCGTTTACTAGGGAACCAGCATTATCATAAATAAAAATATCAGCATGGAAAACCCACACAGAATCACTCTTGCAAACAAGTGCTACTTTGGACTGAGTAGGCAGTTCGGGAGTAAAGTCCTCTCACGACGTATAAAAAACCGCACTCTATAAGTCACTCATCATGCCCGAGCTGTTATATGGCGCAGAAGCTTAGACAATGACAACATTCGATGAGACGTCTCTTGGAGTATTCGACAAAAATACATATCTTACGGAAGATTTACAGGCTTGTACGCGTGGCCGACGGGGATAACCGTAGACGATGGAACGATGAGTTGTATGAGACTTAAAACGAAATGTACATAGTGCAGGGAATGAAAATGCAGCGGCCNTGTACGCGTGGCCGACGGGGATAACCGTAGACGATGGAACGATGAGTTGTATGAGACTTAAAACGAAATGTACATAGTGCCGGGAATGAAAATGCAGCGGCCCCGCTTGCTTAGACATGTCGTTCCAATAGGAACCGAAGTTCCAGGTGTGAAAGAATACAACTCGCAATCCGCTGGTGGTAGCAGAGGAATAGGGAGCCCCCGCTGCAATGGGGAGACCAAGTTGGTACAGAGAGAAATTGACTGGCGTTCTTTGTCGAGCTCGGTCAAAATGACTTAGGCGGTTACAAAGCCAAAGTAGAAGAAGAATATGCAAATGATAAATGGCGGAGTTGGGGGAGGATGCGCCAGGAGTTACTAGGAAAATATTCCTTGTCAGATGGATTCTGGCAACGGTTCGATCAAAAAATTGCACTAGCTTAGCTATCACTCCGTCTGGAATTGATGCGATATTGTAACCAGGTGGGAGCATTGGCAATTCAGTTCTTGAGCTGCCATTGAACATATAAGTCATCGAGACTCCCACGTGCAATATTTCCAGGGCAACCGGTATGGAAAAAGTATTAAAAAAATTTGAATTCACTGTTTGGGATGAGTGCACCATGGCACATAAAAAATCGCTTGAGGTCATTGATCGATTGTAGTGAGATTCGAGTGGAAACGTTCAACCATTCGGGAATGCATTGATATTGCTCGCAGGAGATTTTACGCAAACATTGTCTGTAGTTCCTCGATTAACACTAGCGGACGAGATAAATGTTTGCCTGAAATAGTCAACATTGCGACAAGACTGCAGCCGAGGTATTCTTGCGACAATTACTGGACATTGGGAACGAAAGGTGCCAGTCAATGAGAGATAAAGACAAATTTTATGGCCTGATAATTTTTGTAACTTAGAAACATCGAAAGGAGAACTGATCGAAAGAATGTTTCTTTATTAAGAAAATTAATTATAGGAATCTCGATTGGCTCAGTGAACGGGCTATTCTTGCTGCGAAGAATAAGGATGTCTATCAACTAAATAATAGTGGTATTGAAAACAGTCGTTGCTTGAGCTGATCTACCATTTTACCAGACTGCCAGGCCACTTGCTCACGTTGGTGAATACCGCTAATATTATTCAATCCAGCATTCAACGTGAGGAAATAGCACGATAAATACCGTTGTGGAAAAAGACGATCCAACAGAATTTTTGGACTCGATTGATCTTCCAGGGAGACCCCACGTACTGAAATTGAAAATAGGTGTGCCAATTATCATGTTGCGGAATATTAATCGGCCAAAACTTTGCAACGGCAGACGACTCGCACTAAAGAAATTGATGAAGAAAGTAGTGTAAGTAAAGATTTTAACGTGGCCTTTCAAAGGTGAAGAGTTCTCATGATTCCGACCGATAGGCACACCATTTCAATTTAAAATATTGCAATTCCCAATTCGATTGACATTTGGAATCACAATCAATAATGCTCCAGTCGAAGTTGGAAAAGCAAACCAGATATCCTTGATATCTATGCAGCGAATGGAAAAACAACAAATATTGTGTGCACACAAGTACTTATTACATAACCAAACACATATTAAACGTATGCATTGTTTCGTTAATAACACTATGCGACAGTCAAAATCGGGATGGGATGAAACCAACGGGAAATGTTATATCGGTCAAAAACAAGTTATACGTGTCCCGGCGTTTCGCTGGGTCACGTCTAGGAATCGAGATATATATATATAACTATCATATAGGGGAAATTGTCACCTTTGGTGGTCTTTTTTTTTTGACATAACTCGAGAGCCACTAGTCCGATTTTGCTCAAACAAATTTAAAAAAATTAAAAATTACAATTCCTTTAATCTGTTCATATAACGTTTTTCTATATAATCAACAGTTTTGCCGGTAAAAATAAATGTATGAAGAAAAAAAGTATTTTTTGCCTAAAATATTAATCGCTTAATTTTTTTAATTTCCAATGCAGCGAAACTTTAATGGACTTCTTTCAGTGAGTTTATGTATGGGTATCTTCCAGTGAGTTTTAATACCAGTTTATTAAGTCCACTACAAAAGCTTTCTCGTTTCATATTTTTTTATTGTTTTTTTTTTCTCATACTTACATGCAAGAATACGATCCGATTTCCGAAAAGAAATTACAAGTGCCACCATTTAGACAAAATTCAGCAGCATCATCGGGACAAACATTGCCAGTTCCACCCGTTAAACTTGTTGGATAACGCGGCTCTGAAATGTGTAAATTTACATATATTAGATTATTTTACATAGTATACGTATTTAGTAAAGAGAAACAATTCAGGATAGTGCCGAACGCCCCATACTTTTCATCAATATTAGCATTTTTGATCAGTTGTTTGGTAGACTAATTTTTTTTAATGAGCAAATAGGAAAACAATGTTTGATCTTAACTACTTATGTATATGGATAAGATATATAACAAAAACTCATATTTGAACAATCGGTGCTATGGGAGATACATGTAATCGTAACGATTCTCCCAGTTGGCCTTGTATAACCGATAAGTAAGCACGCCAACAATTTCATGGTTTAGCTTTGGTATACTTTTAAGTATGTCTTACTTTTCCTCTTCTAGTACTTACACATATCGGACTAAGATATCGACTCTCTTTAAGATGAATATCCCGTCAAGAAGGGAGTGGTAAACACCAAGACCGGGAGAAAGGGGGAAGTAAATTTTTACACGGATGAATCCAAGCTGGACAAAAGTTGGCTACGAAGTTTTTTCTAAAGAATTAAGACTGGAATTATCCGCTCGAATTCCGGACCACTGCAGCGTTTATCACGCAGAAGTTCTTGCTATAAAAGAGGTGGCTGTGTACCTTAATACACATGCCGTAAAGAAGACCACGATTAACATCTTCTCGGTTAGCCAGGCGGCCATCAAATCAATGAACGCGGCAATGCTAAGATCAAAGGTTGCACATGAATGATATTAGAACCGTCTAAAAGGTCAGCCTTATACATATGTATCCCGGGACATAGAGATTTTGAAGGCAATTGCAGAGCAGATGTGCTAACCACGAAATGTACCAATCTTCCATTGTCCGAAAGCATTGTAAGATTGGGATACTTATGGCAACCTGCAAACCAAGGATTAGAAATAACACTATTCAAAGGGCCAATAGGTCATGGTTAGACGAGGGCACTTGTACAACAACTATTTAGGTTACTATGTCCGCAAATTGCTAGGTAAAAAATCGAAGAATTGCTCAGCCTCTCGAGGGAGAACATTTCGATGGCCATGGCTTGTGTAACGGGTCATTGGTTATTTGGTAGGCACGCTTCGAGATTAGGAATATTCTCCCATGAGACGAGGAAGAAGAAGAAATAGTTGAGCATTTCTTCTGTAGTTGCCTAGCTTTAGCTAAGTGCAGAGCGGGCTTTCTAGGTAGGCACTTTTTCCAGCTCTCTCACGGAACTAATGTGGTGGAGGAATAAAACCAATCTTACGCTTCATAAGGATGTGTTCCGTCTTTTTTTCGTCCAGCTCACAGAAACAACAGCCGATCTTGTATGAAATATTCATTTTATTAGGTGATGACGCAGGATACAAATTACCAAATTACAGTTGGAAAGTTATCCTTGCCTAGATTCATGAGCTTTTTGATGGACAGGTAAGCCAATAAGCTTGGCTTTGCTGTATCCAATAGTAATAACTTCGATAAGAGAAGAGGTGTACTTTTCGATATTACTGATGTATTTTTATCAACCTAGTTATCGATGTTGTTATGGAAAAAATATATTGAAAGGATCTGTCATTGAGTACCTCATTTAAATTTTTTTAACTAATGACCTTAAATGTCAGAAGCATACTAATTAATCCCCTTCTTTGATCAGAAAAAGCGAATCTGCTGCTATCATCAATACAAGCTCTCAAGCAGATATCTATACAAATATATACAAATGCACGTATATATGTACATTAGCGTGGATCACTCTACATACAAAGAAAAGGAAGATTTTCATCGAAATTACACAATTTATTTTTATGCAGAACATTTAAGCTTAAATTCGTTTATCATCTGAAGTGATTTTCTGCAAAAAATATTATAAAAAACTATTTTTTTTCTTGAGTTTAGAGGTTTTTTAAATCGGCCCAGTGCACTTAAAATTTAATATTTGGCGAATTATATCGGCAGAAGTCTTTAAATATAATAAATTTTATAATTTTGATGGAAAAATCGCGACTTTTTTGGTGAGGCACCCTAATGCACATGTGTATGTATGTAAATAGCGGGGGCCAAAAATCCACTTTTTTTAGAATTTTGATTAGTAATAGCAAACATATGGTCCATTATGCTTTAAAAAAAAATCAGTGTGCAAGATTAAAAATGTTGGTCAATATCTTAGGCTCGCCCAAGTCCATCAAAATTCAAATGGTAAAAGTTTTTTTTTTTGCTTATTTCGATTCTCTACAAAAATTGTCCATATACCAAATTATGTAGGACTAATACTTTCGAAGATAATTGCAATTTTAGTAATAAAATGTGTTAATTGATTTATTTATCAATTTTTATTTTTTTGAGCACATTGAATTTTGATGGACTTGGGCGAGCCTAAAATATTGACCTAAAATTTTCATCTTTCACACAGATTTTTTTTTTTAGAGTATAATGAACCATATTTCTGCTATTACCAATCAAGATTCTAAAAAAGCGGATTTTCGGCCCCCGGTAATGTACATATGTGACACAAATAATTGCATTTAATTTTCCTTTTTCCCTTTTCAATCGATTCTTTTTTAACTCCATACAAATGTGTGGAGGTACATACACACATCTCTTTTCTTTCCATAATTTCCTTTTAAATGGCATTTATATGGTTTTTAATTCGAAAAACTAGAGTTCTAATGCCTTTTATTTGTAGATTTTAATCATCTAATCTTATTTCATCGTCAATTTTACGCACCTCTACATATTTATACATATGCACGTATATATGGATGTACATGATTAAACTTATGTACATCGGTGGAAATCCTCATTCGCTACATAAGCAATAATACTAACTATGTAGTGTAAAAAGGGAAATTTTGCGATAAATTACAAATTAATTGGGCCATAATAATTTCTGTGAAAATTAAGCGTATATAAATATTTAAAGTAAAACACTGAAACGGAGAAGAGACAAGACATACATACATACATATGTACAAGCAAAGCATAAATACAAATGAAAATATATGTACATTTATACTTTCGTTACCACTATGCATATGCATTTATATTTACAAAAAAAAGTATATACACATATGCATGTAAGTATGTAAGCTCAATTCTTGCTACGGCTAATTACCTGGATCCGCTTTAATTAAAATGGTGCGTCGATCTGGCTCCTGATTGATTTTATTTTTAGCGCGACACTCATAGCGCCCCGTATCGGAAATGTTAAACGAACGTATGATCAGTTCAGAACGCTTTCTAAGTATTTAAAAGTGAGAGTAAATAAATGATTCCAATGTGTGAAAATATTGATTATAAATAAAAACATGAAAACATAATAAATATGTACATACATATGTAGTATCAAAAGGTAGGCAAAGCGAGATGCTTGCAAATAGATTAGTCTAATTTTTCAACTCACTTGAAATGACGAAATTTGTACAATTTACGATTACGATTAATCGATTTGCCATCCTTGAACCAGGTGACCTTGGGTGGTGGCCGTCCTTGTACTTTGCAAACAATGTGCAACTCTTTACCGATTTCCATTGTCCGATTTGTGGTTATAGTACGTATTGATGCGAGCTGTGCTGTAAAGAATTTAGAGCAAATATATTTTTGGTAATTATTAATGAGGCGATTTGTGAAATTTCAAAGCTTTATAAAATAATCGTTTTTTTAATCGAGGAGAAACGAAAAGAATTGAAGTGTATACTACTGCATTTGTAAAGGCACTGATGTGAAATAATTTTAATGCATATCGTACCTTTGCAGCAAGAGTGTCAGAAAATAATTGAGTTAAGTATGCAGAAGTGAACGCCACGTCTTTATCTATGTTGTGCACAAATTTCAGAGCTGTGTCGATTAATAACAATGTACAATATTGTATATTTTTTTGGATTGTGTATAGAAAAGTAATTTCTCAGTTTTCCCAGTTTGGCAATTTTAAGCTTTTTTTGTCAATTTGATGTTGGTGGTCTCTGAACAACATTTAAAACAACTATTGAATTGCAAATATTTTTACATTCAAAAGCCTTTATTTGGGTCTTGGGGTCAGAAGAATCTGAGATTGCAATTTATTTTCAACAAAAATGGTCGCTAGGGTGCGCTTTAATGTAAAAATCATGGAAGGAGTATGAAAAAAAATGCAAAAAAACGTTTCTAAATAATGTTCCTAACAATGTTTCTTCAAATTTATTTGCACCAAAGTACACCCAGCAGTCGCGGCATTTTTGGTAAAAAAAGCTTCTTGGTATTAATAAGCTGCAGATTCATGGTATAAATATTTGAAAAAATTAAAAATTTTTAAAATCGCCAACCTGGGAAAAGTTGAGAAATTAATTTTCTGTAAACAATCCAGACTTCCAGAAAAACTTGGTTTTATCAATTCCATTTTTATATTTATTTAATATTAGTGCATTAATATGTAATCTCTACTATAATAAAACTAGTATTTATAAAAATTCGGGTTAAGTCAAAATACAAAATTTTTTGAGTGCCTAACACAAAAGGTGGACACACTAATGCTCCATCCTAATGTAAAGCAATGCAGCGCCACTAACTATAATTTAGATTTACATTCAATTAGAAATTAAAGGAAACTACAATTTCAGAGAACAAAAAAAAAGCTTAATTTTCGATATTATTAGCTTTTTACTTAGATCAACAATACTTTAAAACGCGTCCAACTTCCCCTAATACAATAGATTTATTCCCTGGCGAGAGCTCTCCTGCTTAAGTTTTCAAACATAAATTTTATCTAAAGTAAATAGCTGACTATGCTGCTAGACGAAACCAAGACACATAATTATAATTAAATGAGACTTTGCTGGCGACCATGTTCTTCCAACTCATTGCTCATAAGCAGCGCCAGCAATCACTATACCCACCCACCCATAGAAATTGATGATGACAATGCACCAATTGGCAACAAAAATGGAAAAAAAAACTTTAAGTAATACGTTTAAATTTCAAATAAAAACGAAATAAAGAAACAATGTTCAGTTAAATTTTTTTAAATTGTGTATTTCAAATATAAAGAAGCAGAAAAGTGGCGAGGCGGCAAGTCAAAAAATCGGCAAATACCTCGCATATACATTGTGAGTATTTCTAAATATATTAGAATTAAGCAAATATCATATATACGTACAATTGTATATGTGTATTTGTGTACAGCTTTTTTTGTATAAAAAGCATGCTGTTTTTCACAACAACAAACACATCGAATGGCATTAAAAATATAACAAGCGTGATTCATGCATGAATTGTTACACTCGCACAACGTGTTGCTTTACTTTGGTTTTAGTTTTTCGCATGCAATACGGCATGGCGTATGAGCAACATGAGGCAACTTGTTAAGTAAAACGTACCAAAACACATTTTATGGGAATTGAAAACATTGCAAAATTAATATTAAACATTTTCTTAGTACAATTAAGCTAGAAGAGGGCTACTAAGTATTCATTGAGAAAAAGTTGAACTGAAAAATAAAATTCAAGTTTTCAATACTCATTTTTATGAGCCGCTCTTGTAGAAGTATTTATACAAGTATTTTAACCATTATTAATTTTTTTAATAACTTTTCTATCAAATTGGTTCGTTTTTTCAGAAAGTGATGATAATGACTACGGTATGTTAGGTTAGCTTAAGTTGAAAGTTCACAAAGCGATCTCACATGGATAGACCAACTAAGTCTATAGTGTTACCAGAAACATTTAATATAGCTCTGCCTGAGTTATAAATCTAGAAAATTTTGTATAGAGCGTAACTGCTACTTTGATAAGATCGAGGAAACTTTCGTGATTATTTCTGGATAGTCAATTTCACACTTTAAAGAGTAGGAGACTGCTAAGGTATTTGCATACGCAGGTAACGTGACGGTTTTTCTATGGATAGATTCTTGAACAGATGTCTGAGAGATGGTGGTGAATGTAGATATCGACGTCCCAGTTGCACCAAAGCTGGGGAATAGCAGAGAAGGGTTGGAAGTTCTCGATTTTATCATCGTATCGAAGTAAAACTTCGGCAGTAGGAAGCCAGCTTTCCTGGCAAGCATCTCTATTGGACAGGGGGCTGGTTGAGCTATCCCACAAGCCGGTTTTAAGAGAAAATTTATTTTTGAGTCACTGAGTACAAAAATTCTGATTGCCCATGCCAAACAACAGAACTATGTGTGTATATCTAACGAAAAGAGAAATATCTTTCACTGAGTGCTTCCCGTTTCGGTGCATTTATGGCATAATGTGAACTAGAAGTAATTTATCGTAAATAAATCAGTGTGCCGCAAATATCTGACCGGAATGTGAAGCGGTATCCTTTGTAGGATAGCAAATAACAGCGTCAGTGAAAATGATAAGAATAAATTAATAAATATCCGCGAGTAGATTTAAGTTTCAAGGCAATCAGCGCGACAGGATCATGGGATCAGGAAAGTTTAAAGAACATAATCTATATATTAATACGCTAACATATATTTTGTCCGCTTTAGTTTGGCGAATGAACCGAACCGATGTTAAAACAATTGGTTGAAAATTACAGCTAAAATCGTATTTTCAAAATTTCCGTATTTGTGTATAGTTGTTGTTACAACATGTTCAATTTGAGTTGTTATCACATTTTGTTTTACTTTGAAATGGAACTTTGTAATAAAGATAAAGNCAGCTAAAATCGTATTTTCAAAATTTCCGTATTTGTGTATAGTTGTTGTTGCAACATGTTCAATTTGAGTTGTTATCACATTTTGTTTTACTTTGAAATGGAACTTTGTAATAAAGATAAAGTGAAGATGAAGATGAAGAAAGAAATGATGAAAATGACATTGTTTTCAGAATACATAATATACATAAAAATTATGGTAATTGAATTGGTAAGAAAATGCATTGAAATTTTATAATAAGAATATAAATATATCCAGTCATCAGAAATTTAGTTACCGAATGTTATCAAATTTCTTGTCACCGAAGTTTATAGTTATGGAAATTTACTGTATCATCCATGTTTATTAAGTTATCGAAATGTGTCGTGTTATTGAAATTGGTCAATGTTTATTGAATTGTACCGATAGTTTTCGAGTTATAAAAATTTATCAAATCATCGAAATTTATCAAGTTGACGAAGTTTATCGAGTTAACGACATTTATCGAGTTGTCGAGTTTTATCGAAATTTTTTGGTAGTTATCGAAATGTGTTGGTAGCTAAAGACATTTGTCGGTTTATGGAATCGAGGCTTTTGGAAATTTGGATCTATATCTCGTTANTGAAGATGAAGAAAGAAATGATGAAAATGACATTGTTTTCAGAATACATAATATACATAAAAATTATGGTAATTGAATTGGTAAGAAAATGCATTGAAATTTTATAATAAGAATAGAAATATATCCCGTCATCAGAAATTTAGTTACCGAATGTTATCAAATTTCTTGTCACCGAAGTTTATAGTTATGGAAATGTTTATTAAGTTATCGAAATGTGTCGTGTTATTGAAATTGGTCAATGTTTATTGAATTGTACCGATAGTTTTCGAGTTATAAAAATTTATCGAATCATCGAAATTTATCAAGTTGACGAAGTTTATCGAGTTAACGACATTTATCGAGTTGTCGAGTTTTATCGAAATTTTTTGGTAGTTATCGAAATGTGTTGGTAGCTAAAGACATTTGTCGGTTTATGGAATCGAGGCTTTTGGAAATTTGGATCTATATCTCGTTATCGAAACTTCTAGAATAATGTGAATTTGTCAAGTTATCACTCTTTATAGAATTTAATCGAGTTACCAGAGTGTGTCGAGCTATCGAAATTTTCCATAGATATGCAAATTTATGGAGGTATCAAAATCGAGTTAACAATATATCGAGATATGTAAATTTTTGAGTAACCGAACTTTATCCAGTTCTGGATGTTTAGGCGCGACTGCTAACACCGGGCGCCTAAATTCGTGCTATGTACTGCTGCATGTGCAAAAATTTCCTTTATGCAATTTATGAAATTTTTGCACATGCACTTTTCAACTGCCATGTAAATGAACTTTCTTAAGTTTCAATTAGAGGGCACTTTAAAGTATGCTCGGCCTAGTCTGATGCATCCTCCGGACACTGCTTCCGGAGCATTTTGCGGACTCTGTATGACATACATGTAAACATACTGGTCTCCCCTCTCACTGAGTTATTCACTGAAAACGCACAGTTATTTAAATTTATCGATAGTTAGCGAAGCTTTTAGAGTTATCGGAATTTATCGACTTGACTTTTCTGCATTGATAAAAAGCAATCATCATTTTTAGTATTTCACGAGAAATTGGCATATCCTATTACCAACTGATTTGGAAACTCCACAAGTTCAATTTCATGTGGGGGCGCTTAAGTCAAATAAAGGAATGGGGAATATTCACTGCACGCTCAATGATTTCAAAAACACTAAAAGTCATTCTTTATTGTTGCTAAAATAAATTGAGTAGTCCACTTGCAAAGTGCGCCAATTAAAATTTTTTTGATTTTTAGTTTTTGGAGGATTACGTACCAGTATTTATAGTAGTTTCATGTGCACTAACAAGACAGTGCAAAATCTTTTTATATTCTGAAAAAAAATAGCATCAAATGTCATATCATACTTGTTTATAAACTTTCAAAAGTATACATCTTCTGATGAACTTAGAAAACTGCTTTAGGTCATATAGGCTGTTAATGTTGTCTTATGTCATGTTATGTTATGTTACAATTTTGTAAGGCTCTTATTTATCAAAATTTTCAGGTAATAATAAAAAAAGATTCAATTTAAATGTTACTTGTTGTCGTAGCGGTTTTTTTAAATTTATGGCTTTCTATTATAAAATCACATAACGCTGTTTGCAAGTGGACTACTCAATTCTGATGATGTTCGAGAGCACAACAATTACCCAATTGAATTTTTGAACCATTTAACTATCAGAGGACTGCCTTTACATACACTGGTATGCAAAAAAAAAACAAAGAACGCTTTGTTGAATGGTACTTGCATGCGTGAAACAAATGCATAAAAACTCTTTAGATTGCGAAGTTTTATGTGGCATTTCAAGTGGCTTGCTAAATAATATTAATTCCTCGCATTCATTTATCCTATTTTGGCACTCTTTTGGCGTTTTCGTTCCAGCGTACACAGTCTCTAATCATTCTCGCTTTTTGTAGGACCTCTATTTACTCATGGACAATTGTGTGCTACTGCCATTAGACTTCGTTTTCGTTATTCAGATCGCAGTTCTAAATTTCATNCCTATTTTGGCACTCTTTTGGCGTTTTCGTTCCAGCGTACACAGTCTCTAATCATTCTCGCTTTTTGTAGGACCTTTATTTACTCATGGACAATTGTGTGCTATTGCCATTAGACTTCGTTTTCGTTATTCAGATCGCAGTTCTAAATTTCAGATACTCCAGACCAAGGTCATTTGTTTGACGATAAAAGGTATTTTATAAAAAACATTGGGCATAGAGAAATTGTTGCGCCGTTAAACTGTAACGCAAATAAGATATAAAAAAAGATATGTAAACGTTTAGTCACGTTTTAGTTCGAACGCACGAGATTTTCTTTTGAGTAACTTTGTGCCTTAAATATTAATCGTCGTGCTATGCTAGGGCCCTAAAAAAACTAGAAAAGTGATCGAATTTCAACAGTAACTGGCACTCCTAGTGCATAATAAATTTTGGGAACAAGAAACGCGTCCTAACGGCCCAAGGATACTGCCTTGAGAGACCTCGGAACTTGCATTAAAATGGCATTTTCGCTCAAAACTGTGCAGTAGCTATCAGCTACGTATGATCTTACTAACATTTTCGGTCGATTTCTGAAATAATTTGTCGAGCAGGGTACTAGGCAAAGTCCTTACTGTGGACCGTAACCTAAAGAGGTTTCCAGATCTTAAAGAAGTAACAGTATCCTTACAAGACACTTCAGACTGAGAGGGAATATGCGTAGAATGGTAATATAACCGAATGATCTCTCATTTTTGCGAATCAAACGTCGCATATTCTCATTGAGCCTAAGGCCGTGTAGATGTATTTTGGCAACACTGAAATATTTGATTAACTTTCTGAGGGAGTTAGGCTTAGAAGAAGTGTTTCATCTATTTGAAATTCGACCCCGAATTCACCACAAAGAGTAAGATCGCGCACGTTTTTTCCCTTATCATTAAGCTGTTTTCATTGTACATATTTCGAATAAGTAATATTTTTCCGGAAATTATTATATAAAAAGTTGGATTGAAAGCACTTAACGCACTTTCGGCACTTAACGCTTTTGAATAACTAAAAGTAAAAAGAAAAACTACACTTTTGAGGCTACAATGACAACAACAACTTTACTCTGTATATCCCTCGAAGTGGAGACTGCATTTTCATTGGAGATTTCATTATTGAACAAATAACATATGTGGCAACTGATGCCACTCTAAAATTGCACTTATGACTTACCAAAGAAAATATTTTATATATTTTGACCAAATTATTTTGGATGGCATTGCATGTAGATACTTTTGCATGTATGCATGGATGTATGTTTAAACATTAAATCATGAAAAACGCTCGCCAACAACTCTAACTAAATTTACTAAATTACTAAATTAAAAATAAATCACGTGCTGTCTACGTACATATATGCACATAAATACACTAAATACTCGTAGCATTAGTACATACATACATATTTACATACGTACATTTATCAAAAATAAATAAGTTTTTAAGCTGCCAAATAAAACTTTATTTTTGAACAAATTGGCTTGATTTCTTTTACTGATTTGCACTTTTGAATTTACTTAGCTATTTTAAGCCATATCTTTTTTTACAGATCGGACGACCTTCCTATCAAGTACGTGCTTTGCAGTTTTTAAAATTTTTATTTGTTGTTGCTTAAATCATTGGTACGATTTATTTTGGTTAATGTGTCACATACCTCGACTTCGATTCATTGATGATTCATAGCGAATTGCATAACTGCGTAAAGTGTTGGGCGTAAGAGTGCCAAGCATAAATATGTATGTACATACATCAATACATACATACATATGTGTGTGAAGCAAAAGAGACGTGCAACAATGTCGGCTGACTTAACATCACATGTTGAGATGCATATATGCATGTATGTACATACTTATCTATGTACGATATTTACCCTTGGCGGCTATGAATAATGAGAAATCAATGCGGTTACGTATACGACCGTGCGCACCGTAATGATTGCCACTAAAAGCTGCTATGTTGTACATGTTCAAATAAAAGTCTCAGGGTATTAGTGTTGGCATATGTAGATAAGTTTATGTATATGTTCTACATATGGAGAGGAAAATCTTGAATTTTGTACAGCTGAAAATTGTAGTTATGCATCGTGGGTGTTGTTGTTTAGCTTGCCTAAGTGTTTTGCTTCAAATCGAAAGAATGAAAATTATTGGTCAGAATTTCCCATTTATCATATAACGAAGTTCTTTTAAGAGCAAAAATTAAATGTTTTTTGAAAGTTTGTGCAAAATTCTAAATTTCACAATTTCGCAGAGTTTGCAAAATTATGTTTTGTATATCTCAAATAGTTACAAAAATGGATTTGGTCTCTTTTTAAAGGTGATATTTAGAGCTATTAATTATATGTAATTAATTGTAAAAAATATATCGAAAATTTTAAAAATTTAAAAATTACAGAATATAGAATTTAAAAAACCGTAAAAGCAACAATTTTTTAACATTTCTTTATACAATTCATCCAATTGATCCTTAAAGATCCTCAGATTTTTAAAGTGTTCTTTTTAAGATAATAATTTTTAAAATTAAAAAAAAAAAACATTTTTATTTCAATCTCTAATGAAAGTGACGTTAAAAAATTTATATTTCATTTAAATCTATTTTTAGTTTTTAATTTCGAGTTTGTATTTTGTTTTCAAAGTTAAAAAATGCATATCTTAAAAGAAACCATTCTCGAAAATATCAAGATCTATTATGATCGGCTGGAGGTATTTTATGAAAAATAATTGAAACAAAGAATATATAAGTTTTTGCTTTTACAGTTTTTAAACTTAAAAATTTTGGATTTTGTCATTTTATTTCAAATGTATCTTCGCTAAATAGTCACAAGCAAGTTAAAAGTAAACAGCATCCATTATTGTAACTATAATAGTTTTTGAGATATTCAAAACATAACCTTGTAAAATTCGGGAAATTGTGAAATTTCGAACGTTCGAATATTATGTTTTTTTTTTATTTTTTTAATTTTTTGCTTTGGCATATTTGGCTGCATGTTAAAAGAAAAGAAGAAAGTTCTGACCAAAATACTGATTTTCTAATCATTTATAAATACATATCTCACACCGTCTTCAAAAGAGTCAAAACTCAAAATTGGGCATTTTTGAGATTATGCGCTAAAAATGTACACAGAGCTTCTATTTACCCTTCAGCAAAAGCTGGAGCAAATTTTTGTTATAATTTGTTAAAAAACCTTAGGTAAAGTCGCCCTTGCCCATATGATTATCATGTGCTAAAAAATAGTGTTTCGCATTTTCTGACAAACGTGTTATTTTGAGTTGTGACTCCTTTGAAGATGGTCTGTGATATGTATATATAACTTAAAACCAAAACTTTGAGTTTGCTTATTTAAAATATCTTGCTTATGATTTAGTGATAAATTTAAGTCCATACAGCCACCGAATTTTGAAAGCTCGAAAATTTCCACAGAAATCAATAAATTTGTAATTCATCTATGCCGCCGAGTATAATTATGAAAGATCCGCAGAGTTTATTATTTTTATCTATAAAGTCGAAAATAAAGTAATGAAATCTATATATTTCTATATATATATATTATTCCGCTTATGGCAGAAACACTTTGGTTTAGCAAACAAATTTCGTTTGAAAACTATCATTAAATATACTTTGTACGCACTTACACATCTCTATGGCATAAAATTATAACAAATATAAATAAAACTCACTTTCAAAAGAATTAACATAAATAGCAGCAAGTGTCTGCGTGCCGCTTGCTTTGGCTTCATCGGTTGGCGCCCATCTGTTGCTCGTAAAATCCAAAAGATTTTATACTTTATTCGATTTTGATCTAACTTAAAACTTTCCACATTATTGTTGGTTTTTTAATTTTTTTGTTGTCGTTATTGAGTTCTGTGGTATTTTATGACACGCTTTGTATGTGCGTACATATGTATGTATGTATATAGTATGTATGTAATGTATTTAACTCATCACCTCTGGCAGCATACGGAGGGTTGGTTGATATTATTAGTACAAATGTTGGATGTTTTTGTACAATATTTATGTACAAATGTATGTACATTCATACATACAAAAGTAGTACAGTGACTCAAAAAGTGTTCATTTTATTTTCATATCTGCCATGTTTAAAAAAAAATTATTTTTCTATACAAGTACTTTCCAGGCATTAATCAAAACCACATATCGAGGGCTTATATTCAATGTTTCCTATCTGCAGTTTTTAAAAGCTGAGATTCCTATAAAAAAATCGACCGCAGTTGATTTGACTAAAATTGTATGGGTTATAAAACTGCTTACCCAAAAATTTCTAAAGGTTCCGAATAAAAGGCGGAAATTTTGATAACAATTTATTGAATTTTCATAAATTTTGTATAGAGTTTGAGACTATGATTTATATGGTTTTGGTTAAAACTTAGACGGTATTTTTATAGAAAAATAATTAAAATTTAGCTCGAAAAACATTACGAATATTAAAAAAAAATCAACACTGTATATTTAGGTATATACATATGGTGCAGTTTTTTCATTGAGCTTCATTTAAAACTGTTCAGACTTCAACCACAGACGCGGTTTAAAATAATTTGGCAGCTGTGGCCCGTTGTCCGTCATTTTTAATGTGTTTTAAGCAACAATCATATCTTAATTATTATAAATAATGTCTAAAANCGGTTTAAAATAATTTGGCAGCTGTGGCCCGTTGTCCGTCATTTTTAATGTGTTTTAAGCAACAATCATATCTTAATTAATGTCTAAATATATAGCACCCACCTAGAATGGAGATCGTTAAACTTTTTATAAAACCCATACATTTTTGATAAAAATATTTATTTCTTCACATTATATCGGGCCCTAACCGCCAAAATAACGTAAGCGACATCTTTTTCCAAAATTCTCTTTTCGATNTATTTATTTCTTCACATTATATCGGGCCCTAACCGCCAAAATAACGTAAGCGACATTTTTTTCCAAAATTCTCTTTTCGATGCAGAAATGCATCTAGATGCTCTAGAAATATTTCTGGATAAAAAAAAAATTGAAAACATGTCGCTTACGTTATTTTGGCGGTTATCTGTGAATTGCTCATCTCTTGAGAAAGCATCGTCTCCATTGTATTTTTTGTATTTATTCGGCGATGTCATATAAAATAGCATTGAAATATTTTTTTTTCCAAAGTTGAAATGTATACATATTAAGGCGAAGGTTTGATATATCGAATGGGTAACGGACACCAACGTTTTTTTTTTCAAGTATTGGGTACCGAAAATCATCACATCACTACTTCCATGCCATTGTGAAATAGCGAAACCTCGGAGATCTAAAGAATATGGTTTTAAGCAATGGGTTCACTGTTCAGGATTTATACGCCTCGAAATTTGATGTAGCTCACTTTATTTTACTTTCACTTACACATCAATTAAAAGCTGTGGTGTAGCTTCCGTGAATTCTATTAAAAGCCTGCTAGCTTGACCTAACCTAAACTAACCTAACTTAGTCGAATCTACCCTAACTTAACTTAGTGTAACTATAAGTATATTTAATCATACTCCTAATTAAGTTTTTGTTATTCAAGTCATTAACACCACTTATGCGTAAACAACATCAGCATACGAAAGTGTTGCNGAAATTTGATGTAGCTCACTTTATTTTACTTTCACTTACACATCAATTAATAAGCTGCGGTGTAGCTTCCGTGAATTCTATTAAAAGCCGGCTAGCTTGACCTAACCTAAACTAACCTAACTTAGTCGAATCTACCCTAACTTAACTTAGTGTGACTATAAGTATATTTAATCCTACTCCTAATTAAGTTTTTGTTATTCAAGTCATTAACACCACTTATGCGTAAACAACATCAGCATGCGAAAGTGTTGCATATTTTAATATTTTTATTTTTTAATACTTCTGACGTCGATAAATTTATTTTGCCGGTATTTGCGCTTGAAGCGCCTGCTCTTTATTACTATTTAACAAGCGAGTTGCGTTGAAGTTAATAATTGGCAGAATGTAATTTTTTTCAATTTTAATTGCATGTGTATCTACATACATATGTATGTACATATGTCGTTATTTTTCAATGCTAAATACACAGACAGCTCAGTAAATTNTAATTTTTTTCAATTTTAATTGCATGTGTATCTACATACATATGTATGTATGTCGTTATTTTTCAATGCTAAATACACAGACAGCTCAGTAAAGCTCTTAACGACATTATTAACTCATAAACAATTGTCTTGATTATGTCATTAACGAGCGTGAAGAGTTATAATGAGAAGGAGGCGATGTCTCACTGAAGCTGTCCACTTGAACTCAAGCAGCAGCAGTATTAAATTCTCACGATTCAGAATTACTAGTAGCAAGAAGAAGCAGTGCAAAATCAAAAATTAATAAAAAAAAACTACGAGTTTATATATAAACTCCAAGTAGGCCATAAAAAAAATAAACACGAAAAATCCACCAATTCAACTAAAATTCAGTGGAGCTGCTATCTTTGAAATTGGCTTCATCGTATTCACCTTCCCACTCTGTTACTTTTAGTGAGCACACTTGTCATGTTGAAGTTTATATGCATGTTTGCGTGCATGTGTAGATCAGTCGGCTCATTTGTTGTCTTGCAAAAATCGCGTATCATTACGACTTAATTGTGACATTTTTATGACTGCACAGAAGTGGCAGACGCAGACGCAGACGCAGTAGCAGCAGCAGCAGCGCCCAAATGAGTCGCATACAAAAATCACACAAGCGGCCACCAGCTGTGGCTTGAATTTTAGTCTAAAAAAAAAAATACGAAGACTTTTCTTGAATTTTTATTAGTGGAAGTGTTGTCATTGGAATTGTGCGAAAATTTGCACACAAATTCCATAGTTTAGGTAGGCNTTTATATATAAACTCCAAGTAGGCCATAAAAAAAATAAACACGAAAAATCCACCAATTCAACTAAAATTCAGTGGAGCTGCTATCTTTGAAATTGGCTTCATCGTATTCACCTTCCCACTCTGTTACTTTTAGTGAGCACACTTGTCATGTTGAAGTTTATATGCATGTTTGCGTGCATGTGTAGATCAGTCGGCTCATTTGTTGTCTTGCAAAAATCGCGTATCATTACGACTTAATTGTGACATTTTTATGACTGCACAGAAGTGGCAGACGCAGACGCAGACGCAGTAGCAGCAGCAGCAGCGCCCAAATGAGTCGCATACAAAAATCACACAAGCGGCCACCAGCTGTGGCTTGAATTTTAGTCTAAAAAAAAAAATACGAACACTTTTCTTGAATTTTTATTAGTGGAAGTGTTGTCATTGGAATTGTGCGAAAATTTGCACAAAAATTCCATAGTTTAGGTAGGAAATTTATGCTGACATAAAAATGTTTATCACCTGAACAAGTTGTAGAAGTAATAAAAATATAATTACGATTAAAAAATGTTATAAATGTGATAGTCACCAAATTTCAATAAAACAAAGCCATTCGTGTTTTTAGAGGTTTTAGAGGTGCGTTCCAACACAAGGTAGGGTCCAATTAGATTTTATAGAAATGATTTTTCTAAATAGCGCACAGAACCGGTCAAAATTAGATGGTGTGTGTTTTTTTTATTTTTATTTTTTTTTTGGCAAAGTAACAAAACACGGAAATTAATCAAAATTAGGCCTTTATATGAGAAAAGAGACTAATTACACTTATCTTGAATCAAATCCAAGGCAAAAACAGCGTTCATATTTCTAGGACATATTTAGATCGGTAAATCTGGATATGCCCTTCGTTTTTTTTCGGATTGGCTCTTGTTTCACTTTCCAAAATGTTGATGCTTTCCAACTTTTAATGGAAGGAACAACTTAAAAATATCAGATGAAGTTAGTGGTAAAGTGTGCCAAACCTTATTGACGAAGCTTAGTTGAGAGAGTATAATTATTCAGTTTCATAGTCCCGCAAAGGTAATTGGAGAACATATAATTCAATAAATCTTTGTCCGACGAAAGCATTTGGCTCTCCAGAATTTTAGATTTGGAAGAATTTCGGTTAGAACTTTTCTTTCCGAAAGTTATACGAAATTCTTTATTTCACATTTTTTTTAAATATCAGTTTTTGGACTTTAGAAATTCAATTTTTTTACAAACCCTAATAGCCAGTTTCACGGAAGTAAATATTTAAATGAAAAATGATTTTTTTATTAGAATTTAGTATGAAACCTGACAAAAGGGAAAAATTCATTTTCACTTAAATTTCTGGTGAAACCGGCATATATAAAAATACGTTAAACAATTTTTATTTAATTAAAATTTATATGTAACTTAAAGTTTGAAAAATTGAAAGTTCATATCTTAGAAAAACCTCTTAAAACTTCTTGAGCTTTTAAGATCAGTTAGANCATTCGGGAGAATTTTTTACTCATTCGGAAGAATTTTCGACCTTAAAGTAAGGAAAGTTTTTCTTTGATCCAGAGATGGATTTTTGGTTCAGTGCAGCATGGAGACAAACACTGCAAACTGGAGCAGAAGCTCGACCATGAACTGTCCACAGAGATTAACACTGTTTTTCAGATACAAATATTGAGTATTGCGGTTGAATTGCAGAGTAAGAAATGATTTGACCAAACAAAAATGTTGGGAAATTTTGCTGTTTCCTGTTATATTTAAATATAAGGAAAAACTTATTGATAAATTTATCGATATTGTGAGGTAAAAATAGTAGAAAGCGGTACAGAAATCATTCCTGTTTTTGAAAGTATTCGTATATTGCTGAGGTTCTTGAGAAGTATAATAGCGTAAGCTTAGAGAAGCTTTTAGGCTTATCGTGATCAGTGTTGCCGTTTTGATCCGTATACTTCAAAAGTGGTACGTGTTTGTGCAAATTTTCGGAAGATACTTTTTTTTCGCGAGATACTTTAATTTTTCTCGTAGTACAAATTTTGATACATGTTTAAGAGAAAATATTTGTTTTGTATGCAGTGGCAGCTTTTAAAATTTGATCGAAAATGTTGAAACGTTTTGGGGTCAATTAAGATATATAAAAGAGCTGACTTTATCCAATTCTAATTTACTTTACTTGCCTCATAAATAGCTCTGCAGCTGCAGAGAGTATATTTTCAGATCTAAAATTGATCCAATTTGAAAAGGGAAATATAATTTCATTACAAACTCTTGAGAATATGATGGGGCGTATTCATACTAAAAGCAAAGTCGCCACTGAAGGCAGTCTCAGCTTTTTAACATAATTTCCAACGAGTTTAACGTGGAATGTATCACATAATTTTATAATTAACGTAAATGGTCGACAGATAATAATTTTAAGTATGAACATATACATATTTGAATTCAAGCTTCTATAAAATCTATACATAATATTTTTGTTCGTCCCTATACAAGGTTAAAAACAATAATCTCCTTTTCGATAGATTGTCATACTATGTAAAATATCTTTGTTCATGAACAAACATACATATCTATGTGTATGAATGCGAATTACAAGATTTTTCGGTCATTGACCACAATAAAAAGCAAAGGTATGAAACCAAATAGCGTCTTTTTAAGTTTTTTCTAACTTGATACTTTTGATACATAAATAAAAAATTTGTGATAAATTTGATCAATTTTTTGTTTCTTTTACGATACATTGTTTCATGATGCCGCGGCAACACTGATCGTGATACTAATTATTATTCATTTAAAAATTTAGGTCATCCGTAAACTATTGCATTTTCACCCTCGTAACCATGGCAGTGATAAAAAAATTTTCTATAAAGTATTTATGCTATTTTACTGCATTTTTATTTTCTCTGCTTATATGTAGTTATGAATGAAGAAGTTGTTTAAAATCAATTACAAGTGATACCATAACATAACATAAGTGGCTGCCGTCGGTGTGAGACAAGCGCCAGTGACTGGAAACATGTAGGCAGAGCAAAAGAAAATCTCTTTTGGCTTTATGGAAAATTGTTCCATTGAATGAATAAATTAAGCAAAACTTCCACCGATCGCAATTCTTTATTGCATCAGCTGGCTGACCAACTCAGCTGCAGTCTGTGCAACGCATTAAATGCCCATTTTATGTGTTTCCATTCTGCTTCTTTATAGGCTTGTGGTTTTTGGTGCCATTTTGCTAATTAAAAGAAACCTAACGTGTNTTGCATCAGCTGGCTGACCAACTCAGCTGCAGTCTGTGCAACGCATTAAAGACCCATTTTGTGTGTTTCCATTCTGCTTCTTTATAGCCTTGTGGTTTTTGGTGCCATTTTGCTAATTAAAAGAAACCTAACGTGTTTTTTTTAAATATCTCTCTAGTGATAATCAAACAATTTCTAACATGATCACTCAGTTTTTTAAATCCAATTATTCTATTAACTCACCTGCTAACATTGACTATCCTTTTAAACTATGTCCAATGAACTCAATAAATATCCCAGTAATATCTCCCGATGATGTAGTAGTTTATCAGAAATCCTTAAAGCAGTCCTTCAGTTATGGTTCTGACCAGATCCTTGTATTCTTATAAATTGTGCTGATTATCTCTATGAGCCGTTAACAGCGTTATTTAANTCGCTCAGTTTTTTAAATCCAATTATTCCATTAACTCACATGCTAACATTGACTATCCTTTTAAACTATGTCCAATGAACTCAATAAATATCCCAGTAATATCTCCCGATGATGTAGTAGTTTATCAGAAATCCTTAAAGCAGTCCTTCAGTTATGGTTCTGACCAGATCCTTGTATTCTTATAAATTGTGCTGATTATCTCTATGAGCCGTTAACAGCGTTATTTAATTTGTCTCTTAAAGAGGGCGTTTTTCCAACTATATGGAAGGCATCGTTCATAACCCCGTTACATAAAAGCGGTAGCAGATCTTCAGTGGAGATCTACCGGGGAATAGCTAATCTTTCTGCAACTCCTAAATTATTTGAAGCAATTATAACAAATAAGTTGACGCATTCTATCTCTTCTAGCATTTCATATAGTCAACATGGATTTTGCAAGGGCAAATAAATTTCTACAAAATTTACTTGAGTTAACATCCTATATCTCAAAACCATTTAGTAAAAGCAAAACTGTTGATGTTATATATACTGACTTCAGTAAAGCATTTGACAAAGTATGCCACTCGTTGGTCATCTATGAACTTGATCTTCTTGGTTTTCCACCGAATTTTCTACGTTGGATCTCTTCATACCTCTAAGATAGATCACAAGGGGTAATGTTTAAAAACACTATCTCTGACGTCATTGATGTTACTTCAGGAGTCCCTCAAGGTAGCCATCTAGGCCCGATTCTGTTCTTGCTTTTTATAAACGATATTTCTACAGATATACAATTTTCCAAAATTCTAATGTATGCAGATGATGTAAAGCTTTATAAATCGTACATTTCAATTAAAGAAAGGTCTTTGCTACAATCAGACTTAAACAGCATGGCACTTTGCACACCTTTAAAATTTGCCACTGTCAATGGAAATGATAATGCGAACGGTAATGGCAATGGCGCCTGCTGTAGTGTAGTGGCTAGCAGTGCGCGCAACCATTCCGCAGGACCTGGGTTAAAGCCCGGTTCAACCCAACATAAAAAAAAATGTTTTTTTTTTTTTTTTAAATAGCGGTCGCCCCTAGGCAGGCAATGGCAAACCTCGGAATAATTTCTTCCGTGCGGACTGTATACACCACCCATTTGTGTGACAACAGCAAGGCGCATGCCACAAAATGGAGAATAAGCTCGGCCAAACACTACNACCACCCATTTGTGTGACAACAGCAAGGCGCATGCCACAAAATGGAGCATAAGCTCGGCCAAACACTATATAAGATACGTGTATGCGCCAATCTATTATTATTACACCGTGCGACAACAACAAAAAAATTTCAAAAAAGCACGAAAGAATCGATAGACTAACAAAACTATAGGTAAAACCATGATACAAAAAAAGAAGGTAGTTTCACTAAGAAATTTTTTGACATAAACGTTTATACTTTTCGTAAATTGCTCGAGTATCACTGCCACCTCAACAAATTATTGTTTTGGAAATTTTATTATTTTTTAAAGGAATTTTGTATGCATTAAAAAATAACAACACGCAAGGTAAATTTACATAATTCTTCATATTAGCGCAGCTGTTAATAAGTGAGTATTAATTTAAAATACCTTAAATTACCTTACCGCAAAAAAATTTGGCATTATATGCAGTGTTCCATGAGATATTATTATAGATAAGTACTAGGCCGGTGTGGTGTAGTGGTAAGCAGTGCGCTCCGCAATACCTGGGTTCAAACCCTGATCAAAGCAATATCGCAAAAATTTAGAAAAAAGGTGTTTTCTTAACAGTGGCCGTCCCTCGGCAGGCAATGGCAAACCTCCGAGTGTATTTCTGCCATGAAAAACAGCTTCTCATAAAAATACAATCGCCGTTCGGAGTCGGCGTAAAACTGTAGGTCCCTCTGCTTTGTGTGACAACATCAAGGCGCACGCCACAAATCGGAGAAGAAGCTCGGCCAAACATTAACATATGTGTAAGCGTAATCNCCACAAATCGGAGAAGAAGCTCGGCCAAACATTAACATATGTGTAAGCGTCAATCTATTACATTATTATTATTAGGATGTTGCTGTAATTTGGATCCATTTTAGAGGATCTATGAACAAAGGAATAGTTTAAAAGTAGCTTATCGTCAATGAAAGCACTATGGAAGCATACACATAGAGGGAGATAAAAAAATTTACAAATTCTTAGAGCTCCTTGTTATAGTTCATAGACAGATAAACTACTCGCTGTATTGCTGCTGGTGCAGCGTTTCGCTTAGATTAGGCACATCCGTCCCGAGGCTGAAAATTTTCCGCCGAAAAGCTAATGGAACAAGCAAACAATACCTTGGTGAAGTTACCATGGACGTGGCCATCTCGAAATATGCAGCTAATCGTACTAAATAATTATGAAAATAATTGCATAAGCAAATAGATTGTCCATGTGCATTACGCAATGTAATAGGAGAATATTACTAGCCTTCAGTTTTATAATTAATTAATTAATTAATCATTTTTAGAAATAAACCACTAAATATATTCCTTGAAATAATTTTGGAATATTTTTTTTTAAGTAAAAAAACACTTTTTCGTTTCTTCAAAGAATATGGTAGCTTCAGTTTAAAAGAAAACGTCGCGGATAAGCAGAAGAAGTGAAACTACCGTTAAATATTTGTATCATGGGTAAAACCAAAATGTATTTAACAAAGTGTGATTGAATTTGTTATTGATCTTAGAAGAACCATCCTATAAAGTCAAATTGAAAAAATTTTGTATGAATTTTGAATCGATAGTTTATATTTTTTGGCATAATAGTACCTTAAAAGAGAGCCTACCTGAGTTGTCAATCACACCTTGTTTAATACGCCTTGGGTAAAACCAAAATGTATTCAACAAAGTGTGATTGATTTTGACATTGCTCTCATAAGAAACAGGCTATAATGTCAAATTGAAATGAATTGTTAACCCATTTGAAAATATTTTTTTTTCAAATTTGAATTTGTTTAAAAAAAATTACACAGAAATTTTTCAAGCAACAAATTTTCTTAATAAACGTGAAATTGTTAAGAGATAAACCGCCGAGGAGAGCAAGTAAGCACATTTAAAGTTTGGTAATAAGTAAATATGTATGTTAGACTTTTCTTAAATATTTAATGTAAGGAAACCAAGATGAAACGGAGCAAAACTTTTGAACGGTGCGCTGTATGCAATAGAAGTCAGGACACGAAAATAGAGCGATGTTTGAAACCACCTAGTTGCGAGTTAAGACGGCAGCGATGTAGTGTTGTACTACATGATTCATCTCGCGTTTGTGAAAACCACTTCAAGGAAAGTGATTTCATTTGTTGTCCCTCCGAGTCAAGCACTTTCAAACGAGCTCGTTTACACCCAAACTATTTCGCATACAAAAAATTTTATTTCAAAATTGTTAGAGTTAAGCTCTCATATAAAATTGGAAACAAATGTAAAATCATACTTCTATAAGTGTCGAATAATGTTTAGGATAAATAATTTAAACATAAAAATAAACGCACAAAAGCATAAAACTTGGGCAATTAAAAACAAGAAAATTGCTAAAACGATTTTATAAAAAATTTTTTTTTTTTNTTTTNTTGACAAAATATATATATATTCCAGGTAACGTAAGTAAAACAAAACTATAATCAAAATAAGAGCCTTGGTTTCAGTGCTGACAAGATACATGCATCACTAAGGGTTAATTCGTTTGTTTATACTTTTTGACATTATAGTACCTTAAAAGAGAGCCGCACTGAGTTGTCAATCACACCTTGTTTAATACACCTTGG
>NW_016160363.1:0-20314 GCF_001687245.7 Rhagoletis zephyria
GCAGTGAAGTGACGGCGCCCATCGGAAAATTAGAGAAATAGTAACTTCGAGAATCGCCCACCCTATCAATAATGACGTCAATATTTTCAGAGGCCTTCAAATGTATATATCACACACCCTCTTCTAAAGAGGCGTTAATTGGAGCTAAATCCTACGAATTGATTTATGCAAAAAAAACTACCTTTTTTTGTTTGAGTTGAGCCTGTTTTGAAGACGGTGCGCAAATTTGGTGCTTATGTCCTGTGAACAGATACTGATGTATGTGTGTACATTAGGCGGCATCACCAAAAAAGTTGCGGTTTTGCACCGGTATTAAAATATTTTAGGGCCTCTGGGAAAATATTTCGGAAAAATCTTAAGAAATATGCGAGAGAGAAACTTGATTCTATTGCACAAGTAAACAAGCGAAGCAAGCGAATTTGGAATCCGCGCTAGCCCTGGTCCCAGGTTCGATTCACGGCTTCAGCAATTACTATATGTATTTTTTAAATTTTCCTTTTTAATTTTTTGTTTTATTTGATTTATAGATTTTATTTTGTTTTATTTTATTTCACGTATTTATTTTATTATTAGGTAATTAAAAATTTTAGAGCTTAACCTTATTAAAGGGGTGTACGGAGTACCTTTTTTGTGGTACGGTCTAATGTATGTAGATACATATATGCTCGTTCCAACGTATTTCCCGTAATAAAATGAGTTAAGCCGAACCACATAAATAACAGACAGGGAAAGTTATATGGAGCTTTCGGGTCGAAAAAATTTAGTTTTATTTTTTTAGCAATTCTAATAATAAATACAGAAACCTTAGATTTTTAGCTGATTTAGTTTTTCTACAAACTCTTTCTAAAGATGGACACATACATTCATATGAGTCGTTTATGTTAAAAGTGGCATAAGTCATTTACTCGTTACTTCGTCTGTTATTCGTTAAACTTCATCATCTAGGTCAGAGGTTCTCAAACTTTTCTCGTAGACCCCTTTCAACACTTTACTGGTTTCGGTGGATCCCCTACTGCTACATTTCTAACATATTCCCAAAGCTCGTAAAAAATGTGACGATTAGATGTAACGATGTAAATTTGCATGGCGGCTGAGTTTCAAAACTAAATTCGGAGTGGCAAAAATAAAAGTAAAATATTTATTGTGTTCTATTTATTAAAATAATGTGATTATACACTTGCAAGTTTTAAAACACCAAGCTCGTAAAGCCATCAAATTACTCTCTTGCTCAAAGGAGTTATATTTTTTAAGAGCACTCCGAGCGTTATTTACATTTTCTTCACCATAAATCCCTCACATGTCCGGCGTACTCATGAATTTGCATGTCGTCGCCTGGGTAAAAGATTGTCGTATGTTAATTTCGGCAGTTTGCGGGAAATCGCAATAGAAGTTTGGAATGCAATTTCTCAAAAACGCGAAGGTAAATTATCTCCAAAGTCTCTGAAAATGTTACTACTAGTTCACAAAATTCTTAAATTGTTCAATTTTTAATGTTTATTGTTAATTAGTTTTGAGTTTATGAAGGATTTTCTTTAGTAAAATTTTGTCGTAAGCGTCATTTGTCCACAATTGGACAGCCACTTTGTATGAAATACGACAAAATGTGATCAAAATTTCCACCAAATTAACGACACTTTTTACTCATTATCTCGGAAACTAAAGAAGATATCCGCCATGGAGAACGCCATTTTTAATATATTGATTAGTTTAATATGGCTGCATTACTAACTAAATTTTTACTAAATTATCGAAAAAATTTTGGTCAATATCTCGGAAACTAAAGGAGATATCTGAAAACTGATAGCACCAATCGACAGACCTTATTTAAAACTATATAACTTTATCTAAAAATAAAAATCGTCAAAATGGCGCTTACGACAATCTTTTACCCAGGCGACGATGTGCCGTATTTGTAAAATAGTTTATTTGTATTGATGGCATGATTTCTATTTTTATCGCTCCGAGTTTTAAGTGGTGTGAAAAATATTCACACTTTTAAAACACAAAACTTGGAAAAGCTAAAGCTTTGTACGCCAAACTTTAAATTCAGAAACGGACAATAGAGAAGATACCGAATCTAGTAAAATCCGCAGTATACAGTAATCCAGATAGACAAAACAAAAATGTAAATATGCTTATTTGACAATTTGTTTGAATTTATTGGCTGATATTTTTTCACAGTTGTCATTTTCGTTAACCCAGAACCAGAACCAGAGTTTTCCGATCAAAAAATATTGATTTTCAAGAATTCCACACCATTTTCCCGAAAAGTTGTTTTTTCCCATACAAAGTACATGGAAAAGTTGGACCACTTTGAGCGATCTCTAAATGTTTCTCGATTTCAAAATAAAAAATAGGGGTCTACTTTTTTCGGTATGGAAAAATCCTAGGGGGTGAGAGCATTAAAATTCTGATATAACTTATTTTGGACCACCCTAATGTATATAAATGAGTGCGAAGGGCTTGGAATGCTGGCCGATAAAAAGAACACCGGCAAAATTTTATAGAATGTAAGGGGACTTGCGGGGGCGGCCGCTGGGGTGTAGGGGTTAGCAGTGCGCCAGGTTGAACCCTACATCAAAACATAAAAACAAAAATATAAAAAGTTTTTTCTTTAATAACCCAGAAAACATTTGGAGTCATAAATGAGTCTTTAAGGAGTCCTATTTCTGAGTCTTTACGCTCATAATGAGCTCATTTAGGAGTCCGATATGAGGGTGTTTCCCTTCCTCAGGAGGTCGACTTATGTATATGAGCTTGAATTCATACATCAAATGAGCCTCAATATGAGTCATATCGGACTCTTATTGGCGTCCTATACGGCTCATTTTACTCTTTGAAACCATTTTTGGCCACATATATGAATCATTTCAGACTCTTTTCGAGGCCCTTATCGGTCTCATAAATTATTACATTCGGACTCTTATTTTAGGTTGTTCTTTGAGTCTTATTGCAGGCACTGTAGTTGCAAAAGCATTTAGCAAAAATTTCTTTCAAATAGCATACATACGGACTTACCTGCTTATATAGAGTGCAACAAGCATTTAACAGCAGCAACTGCAGCTAAATTTTGTTTATTTTTGTCTTCTAATAATTTTTAATTTCTGTATATAAATATAAATATATAATATATAATAATATAATATACATATATATAATATATAATAATATAATATATAATAACATAATATAAATATATAATATAGATAGGTAGTTGGTTGGGTAAGGCACTGCGACCGGGGGGTCTATTGTGCCCCTAGCTCATCACAACTCCTCAACCAGCCCCAGAGTGTCTAAAAACTTCATAATAGACCCCGGGGACAGTGAGTGTATGTGCTCCTCTCTTGGCCAGACGTGCCCTATGCTCTTATACCTTCTGCACGCAACGGCCTCACACTCTACAAGAAGGCGCAGGGGAGTTTCCCTGGCGGCATCGCAGAAGCGACACAGGTCGCTGGACCAGATACCTAGTTTGTACATGTGCCCTCTTAGCCTACAGTGGCCAGTCAAAAATCCTGTAATAGCCCTCAGTTTATCCTTTGGAAAATTCATGAGTAGCCTGTATCTTGTCAGATTGTAACCTCCTAATAAGCTTTTCGCCTGACGTTGACCCATGGTGTCACGCCAATGCAGTTCCCTCAGTTTGCAATTGTCTCTTCTAAGCATATCCTTTATGGTAACGGGTCCCACTGCCAGAAAGGGCTCAGGTCCTATCGGGGTCGAGGAAGCGGCTAATCTGGCCAGGAGATCAGCCTCCTCATTTCCTGCAACCCCCACGTGCCCAGGTACCCACATTAGGTGGATATCATTAATCTCCGCCAGAGCATTAAGCCTCTCGACACACTCCAAAACCAAGGAGGACTTGATCTCGAATGATGAGAGAGCCATTAGTGCCGCCTGACTATTACTTAGTATAAGTATCCTTTCATTCCTATAGTTCCTACTCATGTTGATCTCTGCGCTTATACTGATGGCATAGACCTCCGCTTGAAAGATGCTTGGGAAGGTTCCCAGGGGCACCGAAAGCTTCAGCCTGGGGCCGTACGCGCCTGCTCCAATCCCCGCAGGTGTTTTGGAACCGTAGTGTACCACTGTATTGTGCTCGCCTGTATGTGCCTTTCCATAATAGAAGCACACCAGGTAACCTTGCTGTAAGTGTAAGTCCTGAAATTCCTTTTGAAGACAACCTATCTGTTGATATCGTCCCTGGGGCAAAGAGCCAGGGGGAGCTGGGTCCAAGCTTGTCCCTATTCCTAGATGATAACACCTTGCCTTTGCCGAAGTCCTCCCTAGCAAGGTTAAGGAGGGTTCGCTTTGCGACCTGTTCAACTAAGAGGTGCAGTGGCTCGAGTTCCAGCGCTGCCGTCGGACATGTGCGCATTGCTCCCGTAATGCAAACACATGCCAGACGTTGAAGCTTAGAGAGCGTCTGCCTCATCGTTACTAAAGTAGTCCTGGAATACCTATCATTTTGTACATCCATCTGAGGATCCTGGGAGCGCACCCCTAGGATTTGCCCGCCAGACGTTTGCACACCATCATCGCTCTCGNGCTGCCGTCGGACATGTGCGCATTGCTCCCGTAATGCAAACACATGCCAGACGTTGAAGCTTAGAGAGCGTCTGCCTCATCGTTACTAAAGTAGTCCTGGAATACCTATCATTTTGTACATCCATCTGAGGATCCTGGGAGCGCACCCCTAGGATTTGCCCGCCAGACGTTTGCACACCATCATCGCTCTCGTGGCCTTGGAGGTGACCGCATCAGCATGGGCCTTCCACAGAAGCTTGGAGTCCAGGGTAAGCCCCAGATACTTAACCTCTGTGGCGACATTGATTGCGACCCCGTCCAAGGTTAGGTTCCTCATCCCCTGAAGATTTCGTTTCTTGGTGAAGGGGAATATAGCTGTCTTAGAGGGATCCATATTTAAGCCTACGTCTGCACACCACCTTTTTGCAAGTTTAAGACCTCTTTGGACGATGTCACAGAGAGTACTAGCGAACTTCCCTCTAGCGATAATCACTATGTCGTCCGCATACCCTTGGCACCGGACGCCCTCGTTAGTGAGTAGCTGTAGGTGTTCGTCCACAACTAAGCTCGCACGACGCTGTGCCCGATTTCAGTTTCGACGATCCTGGTCTGCAGTAACCTTGCTATCCAACGCCGGATGGTTGGCTGAACGTTATGTTTCTCAAGAGCTCTGTCAACTCCCGAATGGGAGGCATTATCAAAGGCCCCTTCGATATCGAGGAAGGCACAGAGCACCACCTCATCACACTCAAAGGTCCTTGTATTTCCTCCGTTAAGGCATACAGCGCAGTGTCCGTGGATCTACCCACCCTGTACGCGTGCTGGTTGGAATGCAGAGGGGTTTGTTTCAGAGTGTTAAACCTGATTTCATGGTCAATAATTTTCTCCATGGCCTTCAACATAAAGGATGTGAGACTTATCGGCCTGAATAACTTGGCGAGAGAGTAATCTCTCTTACCTACCTTCGGGATAAAGATGACCCTGGCCCTTTGCCACACCTTGGGAATGTGGGCCAGCGCTAGTCTGTCCCTCATAACATCCAAAATATGTGGAAGTAAGAGCTCTCCACTCTGCTTCAGCAACATTGGACATATATCATCCACCCCAGGGGCCTTGTAGCATTCGAAGGAGTCCAAAGCCCACCGTACTGTTTGCTGGTTTATAAGGCTTTTAGCCAGCTTCCAGTCCGGAGGGGATGGCCTGTACGCAGGGAACATAGCTTCCCCAGCGGTGGGAATGGCGTCCGGAAAGTGGGCCGACGGCAGGGCGAGGGCCCTTTCCTGTTCCGTACCTGAAAAAGTCCCATTAGGTAGCCTTATAGCCAATCTAGTGCCTGTGTTGTCCCTTGGCATATCTTTATGAAGCCTAGCAGCTGCAGGAGTGGATGCGATGTTTTCACAAAAGGTCCTGAAGCTGCTACGCTTGGCCTTTCTAATCTCCTCATTGTACTTTGCCAGACTGACTGAGTATCCTTCCCAGTTCCCGGTGCGCTTTGCCCTGTTGAACAGTCTGCGCACCTCTTTCCTAAGAACCGAGAGTTCCCGTGGCCACCAGGGAGGCTGAGTCTTCCCCTTAGGCTTTGACACGGCACAGCTGGACGTAAAGGCATCTAAGATTGAACCGCTCNTGTTCGTCCACAACTAAGCTCGCACGACGCTGTGCCCGATTTCAGTTTCGACGATCCTGGTCTGCAGTAACCTTGCTATCCAACGCCGGATGGTTGGCTGAACGTTATGTTTCTCAAGAGCTCTGTCAACTCCCGAATGGGAGGCATTATCAAAGGCCCCTTCGATATCGAGGAAGGCACAGAGCACCACCTCATCACACTCAAAGGTCCTTGTATTTCCTCCGTTAAGGCATACAGCGCAGTGTCCGTGGATCTACCCACCCTGTACGCGTGCTGGTTGGAATGCAGAGGGGTTTGTTTCAGAGTGTTAAACCTGATTTCATGGTCAATAATTTTCTCCATGGCCTTCAACATAAAGGATGTGAGACTTATCGGCCTGAATAACTTGGCGAGAGAGTAATCTCTCTTACCTACCTTCGGGATAAAGATGACCCTGGCCCTTTGCCACACCTTGGGAATGTGGGCCAGCGCTAGTCTGTCCCTCATAACATCCAAAATATGTGGAAGTAAGAGCTCTCCACTCTGCTTCAGCAACATTGGACATATATCATCCACCCCAGGGGCCTTGTAGCATTCGAAGGAGTCCAAAGCCCACCGTACTGTTTGCTGGTTTATAAGGCTTTTAGCCAGCTTCCAGTCCGGAGGGGATGGCCTGTACGCAGGGAACATAGCTTCCCCAGCGGTGGGAATGGCGTCCGGAAAGTGGGCCGACGGCAGGGCGAGGGCCCTTTCCTGTTCCGTACCTGAAAAAGTCCCATTAGGTAGCCTTATAGCCAATCTAGTGCCTGTGTTGTCCCTTGGCATATCTTTATGAAGCCTAGCAGCTGCAGGAGTGGATGCGATGTTTTCACAAAAGGTCCTGAAGCTGCTACGCTTGGCCTTTCTAATCTCCTCATTGTACTTTGCCAGACTGACTGAGTATCCTTCCCAGTTCCCGGTGCGCTTTGCCCTGTTGAACAGTCTGCGCACCTCTTTCCTAAGAACCGAGAGTTCCCGTGGCCACCAGGGAGGCTGAGTCTTCCCCTTAGGCTTTGACACGGCACAGCTGGACGTAAAGGCATCTAAGATTGAACCGCTCAGCTTATTAACACTGTCCTCTAACGCCATACAATCTACCTTTCTATCCTGTACCTATATTCTTGGTAGGTTCAGTCTAAGTACCTCTTCATATTTGGCCCAGTTTGTTTTCCTGGGGTTTCTCTTAGGGTAACCTGTCTGACAAGCAGCTCCCAGTGCAAACCAGACAATCCTGTGATCCGACAGCGAAAGCTCAGATGAGACTTTCCACTGGACGATCGGAGGATTGGCCAGTCTGTTGCTGATAGTGATGTAAAGAACTTCCTCTCTGACCCTTGTAATGAACGTTGGTTCAATACCGACATTGTGAATGCACAGGTCTTCACTTATAATATATTCTAAGAGGCACTCACCCCTGCGGTTAGTGTCCGAGCTGCCCCACTCCATATTGTGGGCGTTTGCATTGCAGCCTAGAATGACAGGAAGCCGTCTTCTGCGGCAGAATTCCAGAAGCTGCTGTACCTCAAGGGGCGGGACATTGGCATTGTCCACCGGAAAGTAGGCTGCAGCCAAGACCAGGTAAGGTTTTTTTTGTAATTTAAATTTCCACTTTTTAAAAATACCGTTATATTTGGTATACATGCAAATACACATATGTACATATATATATATAAATTTACTTACACCAATTTGCTGCGCTGGTGTGTGAAAACAACAGCAAAATATGCACATGAAAAACATAAACAAAAAAGTGTATGTAAATAAGCGCGTTCGATTAACAGCGAAATTTACCAAAACAAAGAATCCAAACGATCAGCTGTCCGTTGCACACGCGATGTGAGCGAGGTGTAGATGCATAAAGCCGGTGGAATGACCACGGAATCAAACAAAGAGACTTCGTCATCGACAACGTCCAATCTGTAGTCACACTCACATTCACAAATATGTATACAACCAGCAATGGTCTGGACTAACAATAAGCGCTGAGCCGAGCTACGTCGTCGTTGCGATTTTATAGCTGAGTGAAGCATTTTATGAATACTAACTCTGTTGCTGATGGAGCGCCTGCAAAGTGATGGCTCAGCGCTAGGTGCCCCTGATTTACGTCATACTGGTAGCACCGTGACCAGAGTAGGCGAACGTGGTTGGACGGTTGCTCAGCAATTGCGCTCAGTCAGTCAGCGCAAACGGGTGCAAATTGGACACACAGCGGTCACTTTTAATTCACTAGCTACGGCATACCCAAAAATTGATGCAAAAATAATAGTTATTACATACATACACATATATGTATAAATCTTTTTGAAAATTTAATTTGAGGCGCAAACAAAATCGTAAAGAAAAAAGTTGTGAAGTGGTCAAATCGCAATGAAAAAATAGTGAAAACACAAAGAAAATTTCAAAATAAATATTTGAAAATAAAATCTCAATGCGGGTTTTTCAATGTCAGGCGATTATAGTTGGTCAAAATTGCGTTTCGCGCGCAGTTTACGTGCCGACGGCGATTGCGGGAAAATAAAACCAACGTGAGATGGTTGTTGCTACATATATAAATTAAAAATAAACTAATTGTTTATGAATGTATTGTTTATGTAATGTAATGAAAACGAATGCGGAGCTTGCAGTGAAAATTTGACGAATGCCTCTGGCTTCGATGCAATTAGAGCTCTTTATACTTATATATGTACATACATATGTACACACAGTAAATTGGGATTTAAATATATACATAGATATGTACATATGTACCTACATACACATGTNTGTACACACAGTAAATTTGGATTTAAATATATACATAGATATGTACATATGTACCTACATACACATGTAAATGGCTACAGATTTACTATACATTCGAAACAAGTTTGTAATAAAAAACCAATTCAATTACCAAAAATTACGTCTACTATCAAATTAGGTGAGTGATGAACTTCTCCATGATCCTTAGGAGATGTATGACTCTCAAAAAGTCGTGTTCAGTGATAGATATGTACATTATGGTGGTCCAGAAAAAAGTGAAGTCGGGGATTTTAACGCTCTCACCCCCTAGGATTATTCCATACCGAAAGAAATTTTACCCCTGTACATGGCAAACTTTGAGAACTTTGATCGACCTATGTGTAAATATTTTTTGATTGCAGAATAAAAAATAGGGGCATAATTTTTTGTCGCTAATGTACATACATATATCACACCGTCAAATCCGGACGCCAAAAAATGCTTAAGAAGAACATTCGATTTGGATGTTTCTAGAAAAAATCAAAATCAAAAATTTCAATGACGCCAACATCCTGTTAAATTAAGCTTTCAAACAAGGAAACGTAGTATTTCTACAAATTTTTATTGTTCGTATGTACGTACATATATCTTATATTAATCTGTGTACTAACATGAACAAATACATTTAAATAAAACTCTATAGAATTCTACTCTACTTCTTGTCATGATAAAAGCATTGGAAGGTACGAACCATGGTACAAGAAAAGAAGGGAGTTTCACTTTGAAATTTTTTGACATAAACTGCCACCTCAACAAATTTGGGTTTTGAAAATTCTATTATTTTTTAAGGAATTTTTTATGCATTAAAAACCAATGACCGTTTACGTCAAATGGAAGCAATAGCGAATAAGGAGAAGAAGTGAAACTACCTTTAAATATCTGTATCATGGATTTTACCTTGTGTTGTTTTAATCGTGCTTCTAGTAGTAGTCAAAAATAATTTACGATTGACTTGGTACAATGGAATTAGAAAATTTCAATTTCACGCAAACTTCCATTAAATTTTTGATCAATATTATGGAAATTTTTTGATTACAATAAAAGCTAGTGTTGGGAGTATCGAGTACTTTTGAGAATCGAGCACTTTGTTTAAATATATGTACATAATATGTTGTTAAATATTTATACATACGCTAGCTGGCAGGACTTCATTCAAATATATTAATCCCAAATAAAGTCGATTGAATGTTGCTTTAGAGTACTCGCTGTCGGAACTTTTAAAAATCGGGTACTGTCGATCCGTTTGGGAATCGAGTTCTGAGTACTTTTGGTATCGATGCTACCCAACACTAATAAAAACTATATAAATGTATATAAATATTTTTGAGACTTTTTTTTCAAATAAGAATTTGCGTACACGAAACATGTGTAAATCAATCGAAATAAATAAATCACAAGTGAGCGCAAGAAAAAAAAACTTAGTCATCTATCAATTACAAAAATGCCTACCGTAATGCAATTAAAGTCGAAAAAATATAGTATTCAATAATAACGTTACATAAGCTCGGTGTGCTACTTTTAAAGACTACTTTGGGCCACGCGAAGCTCATTTCAAAACATCATCGCATCAATTCGAGTCACTTGCTGGAATGAAAGGAAATTACCAAAACGGCACTGATCATATAAACACATAAGAATGAATATATAGTGTATGTACATATATAAATACATACATATGTATGTATGTATGTGTACAGAGCACAGTGCAAGGGAACAATAACAATAACAAACATTTTAAATATAAAATATAATAAAGTAAATAAAGTACACACATATGCACATGTAATACTTAGCATCCAACAACGGCCATACATATGTACCTATGTATATTCGTAATTTCGTTCAATTGAGCAGCCTTAAGTAATCTGTGCAAAACATATATGTATGCATATACGCACATATATACAAACAGATGCACATCATCAACAAATATCTACGTATGTATGTACGAAATGTACATCCCAAACTGTCGCAGTAAGTCGATTGAGGTGGGTACTAGCGCGCAGATATGTAAATATGAATGCATGAGTAAGTATGTATGTAATTGTTGTATAGGTACATATATAGATATGTATGTATGCATTTACGTATGAAAACTATGAATGAATGTCTTCGCAGGTGCTATCTATCAGCAGTTGCCGGCGAAATAGTCCCTGTGCTGCATACATATGTATGTACATGGGATACTGATCATAACATATATGTATACATATGTATGTGTGCATTCTTGAATTTCACTAATTCGATCGCGCAACATGAACATCCCCATTTCCATGTACATATGTACATACATACTTATATACAAAGGTACATATATAAAACCTGTATAATGATGTATTGGTTTTTTTGTCTTGAAATATTTGATATACTGCTTATCATAACTTTACGACACTGACATATCGAGCCCTAACCGCCAAAATAACGTAAGCGAGATTTTTTCAAAATTTTCTTTATGATGCAGAAATGCATTTAGATGCTCTGGTAATATTTCTGCACCAAAAAAAAAAAGTTTTGAAAAAAATGTCGCTTACGTTATTTTGGCGGTTAGGGCTCCATACTTACAAGATTTGACCATTTATCTTAATATCGTCGTTTAAACTACAAAACTTCGTATCAACAAAATGCAAAACCGCGTATGTGAACTTGTGGAAATTATTTTCTAGAGCGTAAAAATAATCATATTTCAAAATATATATATATACATATATATAATTGGCGCTTACACATATGTATGTTAGTGTTTGGTCGAGCTTCTCCTCCAACTTGTGGCGTGCGCCTTGATGTTGTCACACAAGGCGGAGGGACCTACAGTTTTACGCCGACTCCGAACGGCGATTGTATTTTTATGAGAAGCTGTTTTTCATGGCAGAAATACACTCGGAGGTTTGCCACTGCCTGCCGATCGACGACCGCTGTTAAGAAAAAACCTTTTTCTATATTTTTTGCGATGTTGCTTTGACCAGGGCTTCAACCCAGGTGCCGACTATTTCAAAATGGTTCCCTTTTTTATAAAGCAATAGCATTTCCGGCTATTATATTTCAGAACGAATGGATAAGGATTGAGCCAAGAGCTTGTGTGAGCAAATCCAATTTTTAACAGGCAATGCCAGTTACGCGGTTTTGCAGAATGACAATACGCGGTTTTGTACTTTAAACGACGATATACATTTTGGAAAACAATTGTGTGACTGTTTAATTGAAAAAAATAAATAAAATAAAATAATAACAAAATAAATAAATAATCGACCCTATTATGGTTGTCGATGTCGATGTCGATGTAACTTTTGCAGCAAAAAAATAGCCCTCGTAAGTCCGACTCCAGCTACGCTGACCACAGTGTTTTAGCGAGGAACACCTTTCCTCAAAAATACTGTTGGCAGCGTAGCTGGAGTTGAACTTACGAGCGATATATTTTGATGAAAAAATTGCATCGACATCGACGTCGACAACCATAATAAAGCCGAATATAAAATTTATCTACACATTGGGGATATAACCATGATAAAAATATAGTAAGGTAGAACCGCTGAGAGGCACTTTTAAAATTCTTGACGTTTCCAAACAATTTAATTTTTAAATTTACTCACAAACTCACACACACAATTTCATTTTCAATCTCAAGCAACAACAATTTCGAACAATTTCAATTTTTTATTTTCACTTTTATATGATTTTAAAATGGTGGCAAACTTCAAAAAAAAGTCATGGCCGACAAATTGAAAGAACGGTTATACCTTGCTATGTTTTTATCATGGATATAACTACGATAGAAGAAATAAATATAAAGAGACACAGTAAAAGTAAGGAACCCTTCTGCTTCAGATTTTATACGATGTCGAAGTTATAACTTTGAAGAAGCAGCATTGTCACATATTTTTTGAATGTATCTGTATTAGTACATGCTTCACATTTCCTGGTAATTTGTTAAATAGTTTTGCACCATAGTTGCGTATAGAGTTTGCACTTTTCCCTGTTCTGAAAAACGTACTTCTGATGTTTGTTATATTTCAAAGACTATATGCTAGTTACATTTAGATCGAGGTTGTTTTTTATCAGGTTATTTTTAATTCGGAAGACTACTACAGCTTTTTTTTTTTATTTAGCCTGTTTTCGTACAGACTTGCGGTAGATGTTCTTATAGAGGTAGAGTTCGTTGATTTTGTAATCTGCACAGCGACTCCAAATCGGATTTAAATAGTTGATCTGCGACATAAAGTAGGCATTATATAGTGAGCATAAGTGTTTCTGTGGAATAATGTTCCTATTTCTATATATTGCAGAGTTAAAGAAAATCAGTTTTAATTTTAAGCTACTTATGTGCTCACTTCAATGTAAGCTGGTGTCAAACCAAATTCCTAAATATTATAGCTTTTCTTCCCTTCTAATCTAATCGCCGGAAGCGGCTTAAAATTAAAAAAAAAAATATTAAAATTTGTCAAGATTAATGTTTAGGAAATTTTTGTTGAACCATTGTTCGATTACTTCAAAGTCACAAGTTATTAATTTTCTGCATACATAAAGTTACCATTATCTGCGTAGAACTGAGGGGTTCCTTTAGATAAAGTTTGAGTACATTGCTGATATACATATATAAAGAACAAGGTAGCTGCCAATTTGGAACCTTGTGGAACTCCCGTTTGGATTGTCCTATTCGAACTCCTATAATGTATTAAGAAACTTTCTCACTTTTGTTAAGAAACTTTCAAATATTTGCAATTATTTGTCGCCTTTTCCCAACTCTGCAAGTTTTCGGATCATTATATTTAAGTTTACTGAGTGAAATGCTTTAGATAGATCAATTGCCAAAGGCGCTACATATTTCTTTCTATCTGAGTTTTCATATACATACATATATGTAAATGTCGTACACGATATAGGTAGTACATGCAGATAAAGTGTTCGAGTTTTCTACGAAGCCGGACTGATTTTTATCAATGATTTGATTTTCTATTATACATTTTTTTAAGCCTGCTTAGCATAACACTTTCAAAACCTTTGTTAAGCGCACTTAGTTTGGTGACGGGACTGTAATTTGGACACATTTCTCTATTTCCGCATTTGTATACTGGAACTACTGCACCTATTTTCAGCTCATTCGGATATTGACCACTTTGGAAACATTTATTGATGAAGTTGCACAAAGGTTTTGCCAAGAATTCTCTATACATATTTATTGAGAAGACGCGCGGAGATGCCATCAGGCCCGTTTGCGAATTTAAAGCTTAAGTTTCTTATAATCAACTCAACCTGTAGTGAGTCGCAATCAATTAGTTTGAACGGTTTAGTAATATTGGTAGCTGGTTCCTCAATATAATGGATATTTGCGGGAACTTTGACAACAGTCGTAAAGAATTCATTAAAACAATTTGCAATTTTATTCCGATTAGTTACAACTTCTTCTTTGTATCTTATTTGACTGATCTCGCTAAAATTATCAGAATTTTTCCCATATATCAATTCCTTCAGTATCGACCAAGGCAAATTAAACAGGTAGTATCAGTAGAGCAGCTGATTTGATTTTGTTTCAAATTATTTGGTCTCGAAAATGTCAAATATTTTTAATTTATTCTCACTAAAATTTTAAGTTGTTAAAATCTATTTGCATGTGAAACCTTTTTCCATACAAAAAAAGCAATNGCTGTTAAAATCTATTTGCATGTGAAACCTTTTTCCATACAAAAAAAGCAATTGAATAGCAGCTTTTGGAACGTTCGCCCAACTCAGCCAGACAACGGGTGATTATTGGGCCTTGCAAAGAACGAATCAATGCTTCGAGAAGCAAACAAATTTACTAAGAAAGAAAGTGGCAACAATTTTTATTTTTATTTATTTTTTTTTTAATTTTTCATTTATTATTTTTTTTGTATTTCACATGGCACGCTTTGATTTAGAAGAGAAAAAAAATCAGAACAGTCTTTAACACTTTCGATACCAGAAGCAGCAAATAAAATACACGCAAATGTTGTTTTTGCTCGAATGCTACTACCTGCTTGATATGCCTTGGTATCGACCATGGTCTGCTTGCAGAATAAAGATTTTGTTGGATTTGTTCTTCATAGTATTGTTTCTTTTGTAAATTGATTGAGTTTCTCACTTTTACTTTCAAAGATCTAAATACACTTTCAAAATAAATGTTGTTTTTATATTTTACTTTTTTAACCTATAGAACTCGTTTTTATTTTCAATTAGCGTAAAGAGTTCATTGTTCAACCACGGACTTCTAAACTTTTCAATCTAATATGGAAACTGACGGAAAAAAATACTTTTTCACTTAATTTGCGTTGTGCGTCCAAAATATATGTACACTAGGGCGGGTTGATTTGTATGGATGAAAAAAAATTAAAAATCGTATAGCAAAAACGTAATCTACATTAAATTCTAAGAAAATTCTCTGAAGAAACCATGGGTCTAAAATCAAACCCTAATCCGCGCCTCTCGACTTGAAAATTTTTTACTTGGATGAATATTTTTTTAATGGAAAAAAAAATTTTGACTGTAGAAAAAATATAAAGTGCAAAAGAACTACCTTACTAAACAATTTTATTCAGAAAATTCGTTTTCTTTTTGCAAAAACCTATTTTTTCTAACATTTATTTTTTTGGCAAGGGCGGCCATATAAATTTTCAATTCGAGAGGCGCGGATTACGATTTTATTTTAGATACATGGTTTCTTCGGAGAATTTTCTAAGAATTTTATGTAGTTTACGTTTTTGCTATACGATTACAAATAAAATCAACCCGCCCTAATGTACACATATTCAATAACAGATACCTGAACTGTTATNGTTTCTTCGGAGAATTTTCTAAGAATTTTATGTAGTTTACGTTTTTGCTATACGATTACAAAAAAAAAACAACCCGCCCTAATGTACACATATTCAATAACAGATACCTGAACTGTTATTCATAAAATAAATATGTAAATATGTACCTACGTATAATTTGGAACACAAAATTTGTATAAATGAATATTCTCGTCGCGCAAAATTACATGTTTAAAATAATAAGTAAAGTAACCTTTTGGTAGTAAACAAAAATAAATAAAGAAAATTGATCTTATGAAGGTACAAAGCACAAAAATTAATGCAAACCTTGTGCTTATACACATACATATGTACACATGTATGTACATACACACATACATACATACATACATATATCCATAGTTAATTTTAGCAGTACTAACGAGTTCTTCCGTACATTTGCCGTTGCACTCAAAGTTAAAGTTAAAATGCTTAGCAGAGAAAAAGCTTGTCATACATTTTGACACTGCAAGTACTTAAATAGTTACATATATATATATATATATATACATATGAACAAGCATAGGTTACGTGATAATTTTTGCTGCCAAAAATGTTATCAAACTAAGACAGTAATATATATTGGCATGATTGCATAAGTCGTCCAAATTAAAATAACATAAAATATTTTCTATAATCACCGGTGGATCTTTTACGGACAATATTTTAAAATAACTTTGGTTTATTTAGATTTTTTCTAAAACACTTTGATTTATTTGTATGAATGATTTATACCAATCAAACTTGTATGTATATGTATGCATGTATTTTTGTATTTGTATTTCAAATCGACGGTAAATAAAGGCTTTGTATTATTTTACACCTAATTCATTTGTATGTATGTATATAAGTGTGGACTACTCATTTTCCGCCTTGACTCCTTTTTTGCGTCTGTAATAGTATGAAGTTTTACCTGTTGCCACAAAATGGGGAAGAAGATAATTATGCAGCGCAGCANATGCGTCTGTAATAAGTATGCAATTTTACCTGTTGCCACAAAATGGGGAAGAAGATAATTATGCAGCGCAGCAGTCAAATATACCACTAGTTTGAAAGAAATGAAATAGTGATTCGTTTTGGAATACATCTAGTCACCCATCTACTTGATTTCTGATTGAAAACTGCTGATAAAATACTGTCTTCTTCTTAATTGGCGCTGTAACCGCCGAGTCCAAAACAGTACGCCAGTCGTTTCTCTTCCAACTAACGGCAATTGGAAATGCCAAGTGAAGCCAAGTTCTTCGCCAGCGTCTCCGTTGGCTTGGCCATGTCTTTCGAATGGACTCCGACGCTCTAGCTCTGAAAGTATTAAAGAAAGTAGAAAGAGGAAGGCCCCACTGCGATGGAAAGACCAAGTGGAGAAGGACTCGGCTTTGCTTGGCATTTCCAATTGGCGTCAGTTGACATAGAAGAGAAACGACTGAGTTGCTTTGTTTAACTCGGCCAAAATCGCTAGGCGGTTACAGCGCCAAATAAGAAGAAGAATAAGAATAAGAAGAGGAAGAACTTTACACAACTACAACACTTTCTTTCCACCTGATACAATACTCATTACCGAACTAGTTGCTAAATTTTACTTTAAGAACTAATTTCTTTACTGACAACTCATTCTGATTTTCACCGGAGACTACTGCATGTGCAGTTTATAGCCCCTTTCAAGCAAATGCATGCATACATATGTACGTACAACGTACACACAAGCATAACGTCGTTTAAATTACTAAACCGCGTATCAACACAATGCAAAACCGTGTATGTGAATTATATAAATTATTTTCTAGAGCGTAAAAACACTCATATTTCAAAATGGTTCGCTTTTTTAAAAAGCAATCGCATTTCTGGTTAAAAGTTGAGCAGCAAATGTTAGTTACACGGTTTTGCATTTTGTACGCGGTTTTGTACTTTATACGACGATAAGTATATACGTGAATGCACTTAATCCACATAAAAAAATTCTGCCTCTAAATTGCTATTTCATAAGGGATGATCATTTTTCTTAAATGCATTACATGGAAAATAATATTTGTTTGTTCTTATTTTCAGTACAACGCGGTGTCGTAAATCAGTAAGAAAAAGGCCAGTAATCGAATCGGAGTAAAGTTCCTATTTTAGCTGAATAAAAGTCGCTGAAGTCGTGGAGTGGCTGAAGAAAACTTTAAACAAATAAAATAAAATGAATTACCATAGGCACATTATATATTTGAGGGCATTGGTCGTATTGTGCCTCAGCGTTGCGCCATGGCGCTGTGGCAGTGCTTATCAGATAGGTGTGGGACGTGCCGATTGTACGGGTCCCCCAGTGGAAATACATTTTGTAAGCTGTACTAATACATACATTCATATGTACATACTTATGTAAATACATCTCGTGTAAAATTAATATCTACATATTGACAATTTTTAACAATAAATTTTTTGTTATTCAATTAAAATTTTTTTTTTACGAAAATCGTACAAATCCAAGTTTCATACTTTGTGCAATATTTAAAAAGTCGTCAAAAATGCATACTTTGTATGGAAGAAATAACCACTGACAGCAAAAAAAAATTGCTTTCTAGCTAAAAAACTGCATTGTCAAAATCTTTCTAGGAAATGTAATTAAAAAGCTCGAAATTTTTACAGAAGTTTATTGAATTTTCTTTAATTATTGCGCAAAGTTTGAAATTGGTATTCATCAGGCATGTTCTGTAAATCGTACGATTTCAAATCGGTGCAATTTACAAAATCTATTTCGGAGATTTTATATCAAAGATTTTGGCACTAAATCAGTTATCATTTGAAACATTTAATACTTGGATTACAAATATGCAACAATACTTTGCAGAACATGTCTGTATGTGTGTATATGGTTTTCTTTAAGGAATAAATAAACTATATTTTCATAAAAAAATAGCGTAAATTGAATAATATAAACAAACAAAATTGTTTAAAATTTATCAATATGTGGTGCATATATAATTTAGAGATCGGGTGTACATACAAAATGTGATCGCAGCGCAACAAGACTCAAGGCCGTGTCAGATAAAACTCTGTCGCTTCGCGTGACATACCTAAAATTGCCGGCAAACCGCAAAACGTAGAAGGCATGTCACAACAGCCCAAAGGAAACATTTTCGCACTGATTGTTTACTCGTGAAAATTGCTGTGGGTTTAGTACTTAAAAGTATATACTCGAGACCTCTACCAAGTACTGAGTATTTTCTATACTTCGATACACGTGTACACTATGCAGAGAACAAAGGTGGAACCGTCAGACGTACCCTTACTTTGGTTTTTCGAATTTTGTCAATTCTCGAGTAAAAGTAAAATTAAGTTCCGAGGAGCACTGCCTATTAAGCGTTTATACGACACATCTTAATTCGATTTGACATTTCATTGTTTTTTTCTCCATTTCCTCCCTTTTTTGTTTTGATTTTTTTCCATAGCGACCTACGTGCTATGGAAACGTTGTCTAAACAACGCCAAAGAATCTTTAAATACATAAAAATCACCGTTTTGTTTACTAATTATTTGTATAAATCCTATAAAAAAAATTATATTAAGAAAACCGATTCTCCTAACAGTTTCTTTTAACCAGGGACCGAGAACAAAAGGTATGATCGAAACTAAATGTCGTTCTCGTAGTTTTGTTCCCAAGAACGATTAAAACCCCAAACCGAAATGAGAGAAAAATCTTCGGGAATGTCTTCACAAGAACGAAAGTGAGAACAGGACTATCAAGAACGTCCTCAACGGGAATAACATAAGACCAAAACACTGTGGAACGTTCCCAAAGAGAACAAAATGCGAACAGTGTTTTCGAAAACATTCCTGAGAGAACAAAAGGCTCCGCAACGTTCCGGTAAAGACCAACCTGGAACAAAAGGCTAAGGAACTTTCTGAAAGAGAACCAACGGTAACAAATCTTCTACTAACTATCGGCGAAAAATTGGAGCGATAACAAAATTAAAATTAATCAAAAACAAACTGAAAAATAGTTATGCAAATTAATACACCGAAAGACTTAAGACACAAACTTTTATGCACAGAATACGAAAAATATTTTCATAAATGTTGCGTGCCTAATGATGAACGATCTGGAAGTCGAAATGATCCAGCTTTCCCCTGGCTGAAAATTAACAATCAAGGTTTTCACTGAAACGATATTCCCTCCCAACCCGCGGACGCCCCTCCCATTTTTTAACGTTAGGCTTTCAAAACTTGTATTCTCGTTTTGTTCTCCAGCAGAACGTTCCCCAGACTTTTTTCTTATTTGATCCTCCTTGAAAAAGTTCTCGATACGTTCGTTCTTATTTTGTTCTCATTGAAAACGTTTCCGAAAGTTTCGTTCTCATAATGTTCGTCTTGAGAATGTTCCCGAGAGTTTTGTTTACATTTTGTTCTTTACGGAAACGTTCCCGAACCTTTTGTCCTCTAAGGCTAAGACTAAAAGATCACTTACAAGCGGAGAGGAAAAGTAGCAGCGAATCAGAAGAGGATGTGAATTCGTTTTGAAATAGACAAATTCAAAACAACGCCTCCTGTTTCAGAACTTTCAAATAACTCCTAGGATTAG
>NW_016160363.1:21079-65892 GCF_001687245.7 Rhagoletis zephyria
CAACTATTATCATTGCTTAAAATACCCTCAAATTAATATGCCTACAAAGCAGTACCCCGAGGTAACTACTCGGTTGGTGTCATTCTAAATATTAAGGTAGCCTTTAATAATAACGTCCTGGGTACCGTCTTGCCCTAGGGCAAAGCTCTTTTAAGCTTTCTATACATTCAGTATAGGCGCGTCCAGAGTAAAAGCTCTCTCTGCCCATCTCTGCTGTAATGGGTCAGAGAGAGTGCTCTTTCGTCACTACTTTGGGTCGTTGTCTTCAAAAGGGGGAGGGGGACTTCATGGCATTTCTCAAGATAATACTTCATAGCAATAAATCCTGAATTTTCGATAATATGGATTGAAATTTCGGTACGGATAGTCCATACCAGAGGGCGAAATATTAAAAAAAACTATTTTTCAAAAATATCACTGTGACCATTTGATTTAAAAATAACAATTTATACTTATAAATTTAAAAAATTCTTCACAGATGGGTTATGCGAATATCAAACAAGTGGGACGTGGACTACACCTCCGGCAATTTGCGCGCGCTTTTGTCGTCGAAGATGAGAATCACACGCGTATAGCTTTTGTCTCGGTCGATGTGGGCATGATGGGCTATGGCGTAAAAAGAGATGTGAGNCCACACGCGAATAGCTTTCGTCTCGGTCGATGTGGGCATGATGGGCTATGGCGTAAAAAGAGAGGTGAGCTACATATTTATATACTATAGTGATTAAATATAGTACATACGTACATATGTATGTATATAGCAAATTTCACATCTAATGCGGTTTTCATATTTCACCCACTCAAGGTTGTAAAACGCTTGCAGGCGCGATATGGAAATATTTACACGGCTGATAATGTCGTCATCAGCGGGACACACACTCACGGCGGTCCTGGAGGCTTCCTCATGCATCTACTTTATGATATATCGATTTTAGGCTTTGTGCCACAGACTTTTGAAGCGCTAGTGCAGGGCTGTTACTTGGTTGGTCATTTTTCTTTTTTATGAACGTAGCTATGTAAAAATAATGTAAAGAGTCTATTTCGCAGAGCATTAAACGCGCCACCGACAATATGGTAGAAGGAAAGATATTCCTTTCGAGAGCCACAATATTAAATGTGAATATCAATCGCTCACCCACCTCGTATCTGCGCAATCCCGAGGAGGAGCGTGCACAATTCGAGCACGATGTGGATAAGGAATTGACGCAGTTGCGCTTTGTGGATGCGGACAGTAATTTGATAGGCGCCTTCAACTGGTACGCTGTGCATGCGACATCGATGAATAATACCAACAAACTGGTCACCTCCGATAATATGGGCTACGCGGCTTTACTTTTAGAGAAGGAATACAATACAAATAAAGTGCCAGGCAAGGTAAAATTTATTAGAGATATTTCAAAGTTCTCAACATGAAATAAGCTCCTGACTACATCGAGTCCTAACCGCTAAAATGCAGAAATTTTCATAGAGCATTTAGATGCATTTCTGTATCAAAAATAAAATTTTGAAAAAATGTCGCTTACATATTTTAGGCGGGTAGCTAGGGCTCGATATGTATACATGTATGTACATACATTGGAGATTCTTCGCCAGAACTTTTCGCCCTCCCGCTCACTATAACGCAATGCTATCGATAAATTCTACTAGGAGCCCTTTTGTGGTGTCTGATGGCACACTCAAACTTCTTTAAGACTTTATTGTAGGCAATCCTAGAGTCGTTTCGCTTCGCCTTTCCTTTAGATTTCACCATCCTTAACCCAACCTTCTTATAAGGTCATGTTTGATAGTACTGTTTCGTTTATACTAAATAATATATTAAATTCACAATAAAAAAAACTGTCTTTCAATATATCGATGGCTGAGTGGGGAAGATCGGACCTATCTCGGCCGCCAGTTCAAAAACGCCTGATATCAGAAAATTTTTTAACAACGCCCTACTTCAGAATTTTGTTGAGGAACGCCCTTTTTTAGAATTTGATTGAAAAATCACCTTATATACATATGTGCGTAAGGAGTACTGTCTTAAAATCCCCCTTGCCAATATTTAATTGCTTTTAATTAATATGACTTTTAAGTTAAGGTGTGTGAGTAAACGTGTTAGATTACTGCGTGTGGTGCTACGGGGCGTATACGTTACATACGCAACTACGGGTATATGAGCACGAAATGTTACTTTTAACCGACTTCAAAAAAGGGAAGGAGAAAGGTTATCAATTCGAGGGAATATATATAATTATATTTTTTTTCATGTATTGTTGTTACCTCATAACTTTGGGCCACGTTATCCGATTTCTATAATTCTTTTTTAAAGGAATGGTGGTACCTCACAAGATGGTCCCATACTTATTTGGTTTTGATCCGATCATTGGATCATGAAGACATTAACAGTACTCCAAAATGTTTATATAATAATTGAAGTCGGTTGTGTTTGTTGCTTAAAGATTACTAGTTACTTTTTTTAATATGTATTTTTTAAGTTTTCATTTAAAAACAATTTCGCGATGGAATCTGGTTCTGAAGATAATGCATTTACTAAGATAGGCGCAACACCATTTTCGACCAAAACACGTTTTTGTATCATTTATGACCCCATTAAGGTTTGTTTTTTTTTTTAAATCAATAAAGTAGGGCTAACAACTTGTTGCATTAAAATTTAACAATTTTGGTGGATTTCTCCATATGTTTTAAATAATATATGTAAGTGTATAGTCCGCGTTGGTATGGTGAAAAAAGGTTAAGATCCGCCAATAAAAAATGATTAAAGAAAACTACAAACACCTGCTTAATGATTCCCTTAAACTGAAATCACACACATTTATTTTTTCAGGGTAAATTCATAGCCGCCTTCTGTTCCTCTAATTTGGGCGATGCTTCGCCGAATATCATGGGGCCGAGATGCTCGCTTAGTGGTAATGACTGTGATCTACTCACTTCAAAGTGCCCTGCCAAAGAAGGTGAATGCTTTGCATCTGGTCCTGGCCGTGATATGTTTGAGAGCACAGAAATTATAGCCACACGTTTGGCTGAGGGCGCTTTGGTGAGCATTATTGCGGCAATTTCTATAAGGTTCGATTTTAAACAAAAATTTACTTTATTAGCGGTTGTTGAACGAAAACAGTCAAGAGACAACAAGTCGAGAAATAATTGGCGAATTATCTTTCATCCACCAATTCATCGACATGCCCAACTATAATGGAACCACTTACAATCCACTGCAAAGGAAACTGGATAGGATACGGGGCTGTCAGCCAGCGATGGGATACAGTTTCGCTGCTGGCACCACAGATGGACCTGGCTCATTTAGTTTTGAACAGGGCACCGTTAGTGATAACGCGATGTGGAATGCTGTACGAGATTTCATAGTCGCTCCGACACAAGAGGATATCAGTTGTCACGCACCTAAACCAATCTTACTTGCAACTGGAAGGGTAGGTTCCCCTGGGGAAAAAACAAATATTTAATAATTTCATTATTTATTTTTTGCCTCAAGGCTACATTCCCATATGAGTGGCAACCTAAGATCGTATCCGCCCAGCTGCTAAAAATTGGTGATTTGATTTTCGCCGCGGTACCCGGCGAATTCACTACCATGGCAGGCCGACGTTTACGCAATAAAATTAGCGCCGTGGCTGTGGCCACAGGTGGCAAGGACACTGAAGTAATCATCGCAGGTTTGTCGAATATTTATTCCAGCTACATCACAACGCCTGAGGAGTACCAGGTGAGTGATGTAATTTTAAACCCACTATTATATACACACACATACATATGTATGTATGTATGTTTCGCTATTTTTCAGGCACAACGATATGAAGCTGCGTCCACGATCTTCGGCCCGAACACGCACACTATCTACATGGATGTCTTCGAGCAACTGACCAAGTCAATGATACGTGGCGAACGCTTATTCCCCGGCCCCTCTCCTCCATATATGAATGATCGTATGCTATCGATGAACACTGGCGTTATTTTTGACGGCCATCCGATTGGCAAGGACTTCGGACATGTTAAGTTGCAACCGCGAAAGGCGTACCAAATCAATGAAACTGTCAAAGTCACCTTCATTGCCGGCAATCCGCGCAATAATCTCTTCCACGAAAAAACGTACTTTGCTGTAGAGCGAAAAATCAACGAGGAACGTTGGAAGGTCGCATATACTGATGCCAGCTGGGAGACAAAGTAAATTTACACACATACGAGTTTTCGGCACAAGTGTATTTAGTTAATTTAAAATCTAAAATTTTAATATCTTTATGCATTCCTATAGATTCATTTGGGAACGCGTTCATTTGATACTCGGCTTCAGTGACATTCACATACACTGGACCATTGGCCCCAATACTCTTCCCGGCGAATACCGCATTCGGCACTTTGGCAACTACAAATATATCTTGGGCGGCATTTTCCCCTATGAAGGCATTTCGAATTCATTCATAGTTACGGAAGACTGATCGGCGTATATACTATGTATTTGTATGTACACACATGCAAACATACGATATGGAATGATTGGATAACTAGTCAGAGACTGCGCTCTTCAGGATGTAACTGCTTGTCAGCTATATACATACATACATATACATATCTAAAATTAATTAAAACGATTGGAAATTTAATGTGCTATTCTGTGCCATACACGATTCATATGTACCTACATATATATGTATTTTTTGCCTACTATTTAGTTGTGAATATGTAAAATAAAGTTTAAAAGAAAGGTAATAGAAAAGAACTGTTGCATTAAACCTTACACTAAATACGAATAAGCACTTCCGGCTAAAGTTTCCGGTTCGCCTCTTTGCCCGGTTAGTCACCCGCTAGATGTCGCCCTTAATAACTTGAGAAATGGGAGTAGAGAATCAAAAACGATGAGCGGTGTTCCACAGTTTGCTCACTTTCCACCAGTGCAGATTTTGTTGGAGCATTTGTACCTTTGTTCAATCTTTTTCAATTAAAAGGTAAATTAGGTACAATTTTATTATATTTGATACAATTTCAAAATGAAAGTAATTTTGAAAGTTACATCCAAATAAAGCTGTAATTTTACAGAGCAAATTCAGAGGAAGCTTTTACTTTTGTCACTGTAAAAAATCGTCAATGTGCATGGCCTTTCAACTGCGCATCTGCCACAAATTTACGGATAGATAACTGCAGAGTAAGCAGTGCGCGCTTCCACTCCACAATGCCTGTAGTGGTAAGCAGTGCGCGCTTCCACTCCACAATGCCTTGTCGGCCGCTGTGGTGTAGCGGTAAGCAGTGCGCGCTTCCACTCCACAATGCCTGGGTTCAAACCCTGGTCAAAGCAACATCGCAAAAATATAGAAAAAAGGTTTTTTCTTAACAGCGGTCGTCCCTCGGCAGGCAATGGCAAACCTCCGAGTGTATTTCTGCCATGAAAAACAGCTTCTCATAAAAATACAATCGCCGTTCGGAGTCGGCGTAAAACTGTAGGTCCCTCCGCTTTGTGTGACAACATCAAGGCGCACGCCACAAATCGGAGGAGAAGCTCGGCCAAACACTAACATATGTGTAAGCGCCAATCTATTATTATTATTAACTGCAGAGACCAAAGTCTATAGAGACCATAGTAGTATGCGGAGGTATTTTCTGTTCAGCCGCGTTTCGAAAAAATAACCATTATCAGTCCAACTCCGGTTACGCTACCAGCAGTATTTTGTTAACTCACTCCAATCTACAATGAGCTCTACTAAGCAAAGCGATATTTATTATGCAATTTCTAATCTTTCTGAACATGTCGCATGTTTAGTTTAGGGTTAATTGAAAAACCGGAGATGACGAAGGAATTCTGAGTCCATATTCGAATTGGAAGTGGCTAGCCTTAGGCCAAAACAAATGAAAAGTTGAAAATTTGTTGAGTAGTCTTATGCGTGAGGTATCTACACAACTTTTATTAAATGATTTGGCTCAAGGTATCTCCATCTTCCCTAAGCAAAGCTAAAACGATTTTAGTAAACGAATTCCTAATTTCAAGAGGTTGGCTGTTTATTTATATATTGAATATCTTCAGACTTAGCCCGACCAAGATCAGGCACCCGGGGGCTTTATCTAGGTAGAAGTTATAACTAAGCCATAAATCCTCAATATTTGACCTCGTCGGAACGTTTACCAATATCCAGCTCACAGTAGGAGTTCTTAGTCAGCATACTGTCGTTGATTTACCATATGAATTCCGTATAAATTACTGCGTAATTATGTAATTATTTGAACTTATTACTTTATTAAAATAAAGCAAATTCCTTAAAAATATAAAAATTTTATTCTATATGGATTACACTGGCCAACAAAACTTTAATAAGTTAATAACAGTTAATAAGAGCTGATTCTTATAGGATTTAGTACGCAGAATCAGATTCTGACCTTAGAAATTTCTGAAAATAACTGAGAAAATTTCATATTACAGTTACTAGCTGTTTATATTTTTTAAAACTTGTTTTTGTAGCTTACGTTTATAAAAGTCAAAATTTAACTTTTGTGCTAAAAGAGCAATGTTTAGCTATTTTTACATCTTATTCAAAAGATTCTACCAGATCCCTTATTCCATTATAGGTGTCTAAGAAAATGCCAAAACTTAGATGATTTTAAAGCGAAATATCTCAAAAACTGGAACCAATCTAATATTTCGAATTTCAGATTCTGAATCTACGGAAAAAATCCTATAAGGATCAGGGTTCAGTTTCCGTGGCTCAAACACTCTTTTGTTTTTAATTTTATTGACCTGTGTTATGAATGTATAAGGTACGCTTTCTGTAACGTACCTATTGGGTAAGTGCATGTATTTCAAAACCTCAACACTGTTCACCTATCGTTTCTAAAAACAGCGCGAGAGCGGATGTTGCAGAGTTGCATTCGACTATTAAATATTTTTTAAAACTGTCCCACCAACCTTTGTTATGGCCGATGGCAAGAATATATTTATTTTTTTAATTGCTTGGTAGTCGCCATTCATTGAAGAAATAATCTCAGTTGCTTACAAGTGCTTAATATTTCACAGTAGTCCCCTCAGGTTTTATCTCTGTTATTAAAACAGCTCTATTCATTTCACATTCATATATATGTGCATACATATGTGCATGTGGGTATGTATGTACACCCAAGTGTATGCATGTACATATCTGTGGTCATAAGCAATAATCGCCTGAGTCGAAACCCTGAATTCGGGAAAAAACGCTTTAAAGATTTGAATTGTAATATTAACCGTATGGGGAAACCAAAATATTTTCATTTATAACTTTTTAAATAGCCTAGACAACGATATGCGAGTTTCACATACACATGGAAAAGTAGTTGCAGACCACGATGGCATGTATAACTCAATTCTTTCTTAAGTCGACTTAGGCGGTTATTGCTTATGACAACAGATATTTCTCTTTCATTGAGGAAATGTGGGGAGTTCCGCTTCGCACCGGAGAGAATTTCGGTTTTTGAATTCACCATACATTAAATGTGTTTAGTGAATCTCTGCAACTTCAATAAAAGCCAGTGCGCGATGCGGCACACAGTCCAAGTGGAAATTAGTAAAAGATTCGTGGCCGGACCGTTTCCAACAAGTGCGCAATCACAGGAAAGGAAAATTTCACGCTTACGGAAAATTAAACATTTGCATCGATTTTGTGTGGGACGACAGTCCGTCGGCAATTTGTAGATTGCATTGAAGGGTGAATAAACGCGAGTGTGCTGAATGTGATAATAAGTACATACATACATAGTTATATTTTTTTGTGATCCAAGAGCATTCTTGAAATCGGAGGCAAATCTTCCACTTAACTTCGACAAAGTGCAACGCGTTAGCCAGAAGGCGATATCCAAACCAAAGATAACTACAGCAAGACCAGCGAACAGCGTGCAAGGAGAGCTACATTTGTACATAGAAGAAGAAAAGTGAGATTGAGAGCACAACGAAAGTCGAAGAAAGGAACCAAAACGTAATTTTAGGTACGAGAAAAGTATGTGTAAACAGAATTTATCCGGCGCGTTGTAGAAGCGAATAACACAATCAATGTAAACGCGAAAAAACAACTGCATATATACTTACATACATATGTATAGTATGTACATACATATATACATATAAAAAAGGGGCAAGTTCTAATCGATTTGTTTACGGAAATATTCTTTTACCTTTTGTTATCAAAAAATTATACAAACTTAAGCTTCGTCTATGTGAATTCAGTTCTCTTCCTCATTAGAAACGGAGTGCAATATTTGGCTGGTGGGCTGGATGACATCCCAAAAACATAAATAACAAAAACTGACTTATTAGCAGCGCTAGTGGTAAGTTTTGCATTCAAAAGACAATTACATCTCTGTAGATTCTTGCGCCTTATGTATGTATATATGGACATATGTATGTACGTTCATACCTTTCCAATAAAAAAAAGAGAAAACGAGGGGGTAAGGCCCTGTCTCCACAGGAAAACACTGATGTCGTGATAACCATGTCACAAAATATATTTCCCATGGAGACCGCCAATTTCTCATGGGCTGCAATATATGTACATATGTCAGCGCTTATTGCTTGACATCTATTGCAGGCAATTCGTTAGTTTGACAGCCATATTTTCATTTGAAAGAAAGGGTGCTGGTGGTAACATTGATGAAATTTAGATATTAAATCAAAATAAAAATCTGTTCCCTATTGGATTATTTATGATTACGTTTTAGGAAATTATTCAGCAAGTTTTTTTTTAAGATTTAAATGTTTTTAAACACCGAAATTGAGAGAATGTTGTCTGGTGGCGTCATGCGGCAAATGCTTATTTCAAGACATCAAAGTGCCCACACACAAAAACTTGCAATCACATTGCTCGTCAAAATGACAGTTGGTAGGCCATCGGTTTTTGCCTGTGGAGTTCTGCCGTAAACAGACATAAAAAATTGCTTAGCTCGAAAAAAACATATAAGTAGGTATATTTTATATATAAAAAAATAAAAATATTTCGACGAATTGTTAACCTGCTTCTTTTTTTTGAAGTCGGTTTAAAGTTAAAATCATATCCAGAAAAAACTGTTTGTAGTCAAACGAAAATAAGACATAGAATGTAAAAAACAATGTCGTAAAGGCAACAAAAACATCGTTTAAAGAAGCAGAATGAATATGTAGAAAAAGTCAGTCCGGCAGTCAGTCAGCGAAAATAGGGCATATCGTATATATAAACGGATCATTGCAACAGAGGATTATAAGGTGCATAATTTCCCCTAAAGGGGATGTCATTTGGTCACTGTGATCATCCGGCTTGGTACGTTTGGACTTTTAATGAGGCCACTCGGATGGCCGCATTTATGCGAATATGGCTCAAACTTTGGAGCACTTTATAATCAACATTTGTCCAGTTATAGGCAAAATACATATGCAAAGAAGTGGCCCAAAATATCTCAAAAATTAAAAGCTTGAAGGCAGTCCTGAAAGCTTTCGACCCACACATAGACAAAGTGACGTCCTCTATTATTTGCCGTAGCCTTTTGAACGATGATATGTGTAGTATACATATTTATAGAGAATTCCACTAATATGGTTGCCGGGGCGCACCAGAATATTGATGGCAATTGCACAGCTGACGAACTGACAACTGTTAGTGATCACACCATTATTGTAACCAAGAAACGCTGGAACAACTTGTATTTCTATAAAAGAAACGCTTACGGGCCACTTCCTACTTAATGTGGAATCAGAACCTGCCTTGACCTATGTATGTGACATGTAAGGGCGAGTCGAAAAAGTTACTAAATTGAAAAATAAATTACCAAATTACCAAATTTGATAAATAAAGAAAACAATTACAAATTTAAACGTGGCAACACTGGTCAACTTACTTTATAAAAAAATTATGAACTTTGGAACAGCAGCCTAAATCAGCAACACCAAAACAAAAATAAAAACATATGCTGAAGACTTTTACTTGCGAGACGATATTAGGCTACATTAATTGCACATGCCTGCGATATTTAATTTAATACATAGTTATCTTATTTTTTTTTAATACCCTCGTATGTCAAATTTAAACACATCTTTGGTATTTTTTTTAGCATATCGAGATTTTTTTTATTTTTGACATGTAGATATATTTTAGATTTTTTAGCATTTGCATGAAAAGGCAAAAGTTAATTAAGTTGGAATTGAATTTTTACTTTAAACCAACATTATTAGTTAAAAATACCCTTAAACAGAGTGAGTAAGTAAGTCAATCAGAAAAACTTATTTAATTTTGAGGTTAACGCTAAGAAAATTGATAAACGATTTTTTCTTAGCGTTAACGCGTATTACTAGCTTTAACTTCGAAATTACATAAGTTTGTATGAATTACTTAGTCTATTTACGGGTGTTTTTAACTAATACTGTTGGTTTTTAAGTAAAAATTCAATTCTAAATTAATTAGCTTTTGGCTTTACATGCAAATCGCTAAAAATTCTAAAATATACATGTCACCAATAAAACAATCTCGGCGTGCTAGAAAAAACCAAAGATGTATTTTAATTAAGCATACGTAGAAAATTATAATAATAACTAAATAAATAAAAAAAAATAAATAAAATAAATTTCGCAGGCCTGTGTTGTCGAAGGAGAAATAATGCCTTATGTGCTGCCTGCTTCTGAGTCGTATGAATTATAAATATTGATTAGTGATGTTTCGACCCCAGTACTTAAGATTATATGCTCGAGTAGCTCTACCGCGGTACGCGTGTACTTGGTTGGTATTGAGTAAGATATACAAGTATTTACTTGTTTGCAAAACTTTGTGAAAATGCAACTGAAAAAAGGTATGTATTGCCACAGCTTAAAATATGTTACACTAAGGGTATTCAGACTATACTCGTTATGGTCTTAATTCGGTATTCGGTAACTCCCACCATTGTTTTGATTTTGTAAATTCCGAATATATCATTACTAACTTAACGAAAGGCAAGTCTGGTAATGTGGTAACACACGCGTTAAAATGTCAGCCGCCTGTTTCTGAGTCCTTCCTGTCACTTATTTTCTGGAATTTTCCCGCGCCAAAAGTGCATACATTTTATCAAAAAGTTCAATAAACATTTCTGTCGGGAAATTAATAAAAGTTTATAAATAAAAGAAAAAGAATAAGGGGCGTTCGAAGTTGAAAGTGTCACCGAGTTACCAGATAACGAATTAATACAATAACGCGGAAAGTCTGAATACTTTTGATTTGAGAAAAAAATAAAAACAAAACATGCCAAGAAATTCCTGCCGCTTGTGCAAAAGCACACATAACGTTGCCGTACTGATGTTTTCAGTCCCTCAGGATGAGGACCTAAACCGAAATCAGGCAGAGGTGTGCAACAAAACCAAAGGTCAATGCCAGAATTGAAAAAAAACCAGGACCGTAAATAGCAGTTATTTTTTTCTAATAGTCAAATTTGGCCAGATAATTTTTAGGTTCGAAATAAAAGTCTTTCCGGATAGTAAACAAACCGCTTCTCCAAATTACACAAATTTGGTACCAAATGAAAGAGGATTTAAATAGCTTTTATTTTTTTTTTTATAGTTTAATACAAAAGAAATGCATATACCTGACCCAAGGTATGTTCTATGGTAATTAAAAAACATTTTTATTTAAATATTTTCCTCGTTTATATATTTCAATTTTAAAGCTATTTTAGTCCTCTTTCGGTTGATACAAAACTTGTTTAATTTGGATAAGCGGCTCGTTTATTATTAGGAAATTACTTTTATTTTCGACTTAAAAATATCTGGCCAAGTTTAGCTGTTGAAAATAAAGTAACTGTTGTTTACGGTCCCTGGAAAAAAAGCGAAAATGACGAACTCAAATTTTGCTTTGAAATAAGCGTACATCCTTTATATTATTTCACTTTAGTTATAAGCCATGTGAATCAATTTTGGAAATTGCTGTTTAAAATCTGCCCAAATTTCCAAAGGGTCAATATCATATCAATTAATATCCTTTTGTAGACGGTTTTTTGGCACTAAACGTTTCTACAAATAAATTAGCAATTTATTAGTGCAAATAACTCATACCTTTTGCATAATATTAATGGAATGTATGTTCTAATAGTACATAAATAGTGAAATTTCCACATTTAGAATAGTTACTAGAGCATAGAGTTTGGAAGCATACAAACTAATTTTAATTTGTACAGTGTACATTGCACCAAAAGTCGATGCATCGAAAAAAAAATAAACCGATATATCGATATATATATCGGAAGGTCCAAAACATCGGTTTCATTCGATGCATCGAATAGCAAACATCGATGTTTCTGATGCATCGATATTTTTTCTGCATCACTAGTTCAGACTCGTATGAATAATATGCTGTCAAAATTACTTGCAAAAAACGTGTGTAGTTTCCAGTTTCTTGTTTATAAATTAAAAACTCTTTTTTTTCAAAAAAGAAAGTGAGTTTCAACGAAACCAAAATACTATTATAAAAAACAAGCCTTAAATTTTTTATGTCGGTATGGAAAAAAACGTAAAAACGTGCTTAATACTTACTAGTTCATTTACTTTTAATAAAAAATTCATCTGAGAAAAGTATTTTCGAAAAAAAATATGAAAATGGATATCTTATATAAATTCGCCTTGAAGGAACGAATTGAATAGGGCCGAAAAGAATTCGAGAAGTCTAATTATTTCTTTAAAAAAATGTACGATGCCGATAAATTTTAAAGCGAAGCATGTAGAAGAGTAGAAATTACAATTTTAATGATAAGAAGACAAGTAGTCTTTAGGAAACAAATTAAAAACAAATTAGGTATTTTCTTGGCGTAAAACTTCTGGAATATACAGTATCTCAACTTGCGGATGTTATGTCTTGTTTTCTCATGCACCGATAATAAATTCTATGCACATATATTGTACAAGCATAATTATGTATGTACATTAGGGTGGTCCAAAAAGAGTAAAATCGGAATTGTAATGCTCCAACTCCAACCCCCTAGGATTGGGCCATATTGAAAAAAAGTATACCACTATTTTTTTTTGTTTTGAAATCAGAAAATATTTAGAGGTCGCTCAAAGCGCTCAAAGTTTCCCATGCAATTTTATATGGGAAAAATAAAATTTCTCGTAGAAGTGGTATAGAATTCTTGAAAAACTATATTTTTAGATCCGAAAACTCTGGTTCTCTTCAGGATACTTTCGATTATAATATTTAATTGTTTATTTAATCTTATTTTAAAACTAACGATTTTTTATTGGTCGCCCCATTGCATTTTGCGGGATTTCTGTAGGTTTTTGGCGGACCTATAAATTATAGTTGCGATGAAATAATGGTTAAATGAACAATTATTATTGGGAATCTCGTGCAAAAAAAAAACATAGTTGTCTGGTAGAAAAATATTGATTTTTAACTATTCTATACCATTTCTATGAAAAGTTGTCTTTTTCCATGGAAAACTTTGGGCGCTTTGAGCGACTTATAAATATTTTTGATTTCAAAATAAAAAAATAAGGGCAAATTTTTTCGGTATAGAATAATCCTAAGTGGTGAGAGCATAAAATTTCCGACTTTACTTTTTCACATATATATATTTATGTACTCACATATGTACACTAACTAGCTATTAATGAGCTTATTTAAAAACTCAAACTAGGAAATATAATACATACATATGTACATATTATTCTTTTAGGTCGCTTTTGGTGTCCCAATAATAGTCTCCATTCCAACTGCATACATGCATACATACATATGTACGTACGTATAATGTATAAGTTAAATTAATAAATTAAGAATGAAAAAGTGAAAAATATATTGTACTCGTATTTGTATTTGAACTCATTTATTTTAGTATGTATATGTATGTAAATATGTATACACATATGTACATACTTTGGTTCATACAAATTTGAATTATGCATGCCTAAAATGATAAACTAATCACCCAAGATTCCAGCCGGAGAGTCAGCCGGCTTTTTTCAACTTCAGAACAGACGCAACCAAAGCGTTGCTCTAATTATAATCATTTGTTCGGCCTTAAACACGATCAGCTTTGCCTGGGCATGCCTGCACAATCAGAACTCGAATATTCCGAAACTCAACTTGCCATAGACGCTATAGAAAAGTGTATGTACATATGTACATATTTATATGCACATACATAAGCATGTATATTAAAGCTTTCTACCATACATACATACATAAGTACATACAATGTTGACTTTATGGAACAAATAGACGAATTGTGTTTGATTTTCGTTCCTTTACAAACAGAAACATGACGACTGTTTGTTAGGGATGTAACATCGTTCATAAGTGAAAACGTCGATGTTTGAAAAAGTCGATGTTCCCACAAAAACAATCGATGTTAAAAAACCTCGGTTAAAAAAACGATACAACATCAAAATTTACATATCCCAGCGGTTTTAATAAAATTAATTTAAAAAAGAAAACATATTTTTTCAATTGAAAAATGCACATTTTAATATACACTTACCATGTTTATGTGATGCTTCAATTCGTTCTATGTCAAACATTGTTTTGAAAATATCGATGCTTCGTTTGCATCCCTACTTTTGGTGAATTGCGTTGCGGAAGCTGAGATGAATGTCACCACAGTCACGTTCATATATGCATACATATGTATATATAAATAATAATATACATACATACATACATACGTATAATGCACATATTCGATCAAACCAAAAAATAATTCCCTTCCCGGTGTGAAATAAAACAGCTGCTCAAATGTCAGCCCTAAATAAAAATATTTCTTTCGAGAATGGTTGAAGGAAAACTTATGAAAATTTCAAGTCTCATAGAAAACTAAATGCTCTACGAAGAAGGTTTATCAAACTTGCAATCTAAGCCGTAAAATAAAAAAAAAAAATTGTTATTCACTCAAATTTATGTTATAAATTCTTAGACAAAAACAATAGGACTCTTCAGGATCTTGGGCATATGATCTTGCATTTGCATATTTCGATGCATTTGTAAATTCTCAACAATAAAATGCAAACGGTTGCCATGGTAGCAAGCATAAGGTCTGCAAATGCAAATGCAAGCCCATTTGCACAATATCCTGAACAGAGCTTTTGTTAGCGCCATAATACGCAGCGTTAGCAGCAGAGGCTCTCGGCTGAAAATGGATTAAGTAACTCTGCGGCTGTGATTGCCAGCTCGAATATATTTTAACATTCTCGTTAATGTTGACGTATTTATCATATATTTAATTTTCATAGTTTTCCATAAAAAATTTTGTAAGCTTACGTGCTTGAAGGTATTTACCCGTTGAGATGAATTGCCCTAATATAAAAGAGTTATGAGGAAACCCCGATTAGCTGTCTATATGATCTTACATACTCCTTATATATGTACACGCATGCATGTGCAATTTTCCTTTCCATATATATAAATTTATAATATATTTATGCTAGTTTTCAAATATATGTATGAACATGTATATGTATATGTTGAATAGGATGCAGCACTCTCCAAACAAAAAAAAGTTACTGTTTTTCATCGGCAATATAAAGTGTATTATATTTTAGGACTTCCGCCAAAATATTTCGAAAACTGCGGGACCTATTTGAAAATAGTTCCAAATAGCAAGTTTGTTAGAAATAAATTTCGTTTCTACCAAAAATGTTTCCCTTTCAATGAGGAGGCAACATTTTTTGTAGAAACAAAAACGCCATTAGATTTAAAAAAATATTTTTTTATTAAAAACAACATCAGATGATAAAAGAGTTTAAAAATAATGTTTAAAAATTTTATCAACGGAACGAGATTTTTTTAGGTAGTCTCAAATCAGTCTGCATATATCTGTATTATTTTTCCGACGTATTTTTTTTATAAGTCCGGCGAAAACCGCAACTTTTTTGACGCTGCACCTTAGTTTATTTTACATGCATATCGTTGTTTAAAGTACAAAACGCGTACCAAGATGATACAAAACCGCGTACGTGAGGTTGCAATTATTATTTTTTAGAGAGTAAAAACACTCATATTTCAAAATTGTTCCCTTTTTTAAAAAACAATCGCATTTCTGGCTATTATATTTGAGAACGAATGGATAAGGATTGAGCCAAGAGCTTGTTTGAGCAAATCCAATTTTTGGCTGCAAATGTTAGTTATGCGGCTTTGCAGAATGACGATACGTGGTTTTGTACTTGAAACGACGATATATGTATGTATACATATCGCCGGTTATTTAATGTTCAGCTTCGCCAGAACTTAAACTTCTTTACTTGTTAATTTTTAAATTAGTTTTTTTCTGGCATTTAGGCAAGATCATTAGATGCGCATTAATTTTAACATCTGGCAAGTAATATCAAACCATCTTAAGCTTGATAAAAAATTGCATATTTCTTTGAAAACTATTAGAAAGGGAGAAAAATTCATTCTGAGGTACAAATGTATTTGGGTATGCAAGCTCGTAGTAAATGTTGGGTATCTGTCCTAGGGTTAAACAACGATATGTGTAGATCTCTGCATTCCTAGTCGTTAATATTCAACATTCGTTTGATGCATAGTGGGCCCCTGTGAGAGTTTTTTTTTGTGTAAAATTAAGTGATCTGCATACAGAAATACATATGTAGATACATATATTCACTTCAACGTAGCAGAGCTACAAAAGCACGTCTATGTACAGTAGGAAATAGCGAAGCTGCCAGTGGTCTTCTGCCAAGAAAAAGCTTCCCTCGATGGGGGTTACCTGCAAGATTTGTACACATGTACATTAGGGTGCTCATCAAAAAACTCTTTTTGGAAATTTCAAAATATTACCTCCTCATTTTATTCGTTTTTATATGAAATATTATTATTTTTTTTTATACATTTTTTAAAGGTCATTTAGAGGTCGCGACCTGTCGATTTAGGTCAGAAAATACGATTTCGTAGATTTATGAGTTTTTGAATGACTATTTTTGATGCGATTTCAAAGATCGAATATGATCTGAGGTTTTATGCGATTGCAATAAATGAGGTATCAGTTTATATGAAAATAGATTTAATTTTAGATAGTACTCTATATTTTGAAATTGTTGAAATAATCGATGGTCAAAATTTAAAAAATTAAGAGAAATAAAATAATAAAAAATTCCAACAAGCCTCGCTCGATAATAGATTATTACATACCATTTTAAAAGCCTATATATCTTCTTGTCAGATCATATTCGATCTTTAAAATCGAATCAAAATTAGACATTCAAAAACTCATAAATCTACAAAATCCTATTTTCCGTCTTAAATCGACAGGTCGTGACCCCTAAATGAACTTTAAAAATCTATAAAAATAAGCGATCATATTTTCCATAAAAACGAATAAAATAAGAGGGTCGGGTCTTGAAAATTCCAAAAAAGGATTTTCGATGGGCACCCCAATGTACATATATATGTATGTATGTAAATATGTTGTATATTATATAATTATAAGTGTAAAAACTTTGCTTCATTTAAAGTTAGTGTCAGATCACTTTGCAAGTTCCATTCGAATCATTGGTGTTCTAGCGATAATACTATCAACAAGTTGAAATCTCACAGAGGTTTTTATTAGAATGCCAGTTGCAGCATGATACATACACTTGTACGTACCCTGCAAGGAAACCACGTACTAGTGAATCAAATTTCTAGTGTCGTACTAGGTCTTTATCGCCAAAAAAGAACTAGTCCGATAGGAGCTAGATCCCCACCAGTCAAAAAACGGCGAAAAGTGGTACTTTTAAAAAACTAATTTTTTCAGTTTTTTTCACTAGAAATCTATATCTAAGGTGACGAATTTTGAACTGGTTCGGAACTATAAAAAAGAGATACAGAACGAACTAGATCCTATTTGTCGAATTTAGAACTAGTTTGGAACTATCGAAAAAGGGATGCAGCAGGGGGCTTGTTCACTTTACATAGATATGTGTTCGGCAGCTTTTTCTTTCAAATACGCTTCTATTCTGCATTTCGCAGATGCTTTTTCATAGCTTGGTAATACAAAACCACAATTTGTGTTAACAACATCTTGGGATCTTGGGACCGTCTGGAATCAAAGAAATAACAGCGAGCACCTCTGCAAACTCAGCTACAGCTAAAGGTATGTAAACGTACATTTCTTACAATCATTCAAACAAATTTAATTTCAAATTGAAAACACATTTCTTCCAAAATAACTTAAAATCGCACACACTGAAAAACCAAAAAGACTTAAAAATCATGATACTTTTTTCTTTCGTCTGTCGATTTTAGAACTGGTTCGGAACTGTAGAATTTAGAACTAGTTCGAACCTATCGAAAAAGAGATGCAGGGGGGGGGGGCAATAGACACTTCCTAGGACATCGCCATGTTAAATTCGCCAGTTGTTTGCATGTAAAAGAGATTTATCGCGAACCAGTACTGGGTCTAAATGTACTAGAAGCGCCCCAGTTCAGAACTAGAGATTTTCCCCACAAGGTATGTACATATGTACATATATACGTGCGTATGTATATACAATGAATTCATGTACATATATTATGTATGTGATCATGTGTTTATTAGTATTGCTGTTCGTTGTTCTACACATATATCAGTTTTGTTTATTCAAACAGGAAAGCATACATATATGTATTATGTACATACCTTAGTGCGGATCGAAAATTTAATTGTTCTCAAATCCTTTGGTAATAGTGAAAATATAATGTATTATGGGGGCAAGAACAAGCCTGTAAAATATTAATCCTTTTTTTTAATCTTTAAGTCGCTGTTTCCAAATATATTAATCTGTTTTGCATATTGCGAATTTTTGTAAATTTGGGAACAATTTCGGGAGCTATAATACGAGAGCCTTTATTTTCCATTTATTCCATTTGCAAATAAATGTGGAAGCACTGAACTAGAACAAATTGCACAAACACTAATTAGTAGGGCTCGGAAACTCATGCAAATGCACGTTTTTATTGAACATCTTCAAACGGAAATGGTTAAGTTTTGTTTACGAATCATGAAATTTCCTTTAAAATGGCATTCGATCGTTAGTGCATATTTTTGCATATATTGCAAAAACTACCTGTTTCTGAATATTTATTGCGATTACAACAAACGCAAATTCATTCTTTTACATTTTTGATTTACAACCATTTAAATTTAGTACGAAATCCTTTATCAAAAAATTACCTATAAATTTTTCCCTAATATTCATCTGAATATCTTCTCAGATAGCCAAGCAGCCATTAAGGCACTATGTTATACCTCTGTTAGATCTGAACTAGTGGAGGACTATAGGGGAGAGCTGGCCTATATCAGCGGACTGGCTAAAAGCCCGACAGATCTAGTTCAGATTTTTTTTTATAATAAAAATTAAACAGTATCTAATTAGTAATTAGAGTTAAAAATTTATACATTTTTCATTAGAAGCATTGCCAGCATTGAGGTATTTCATTGCCAGTGTAAACAAATTTGGAAATTTTTTGCGACTATAATATAAATAGATTGCTGCTTACATATTTGTTAGTGTTTGGCTGGGCTTCTTCCCCGATTTGTTTCGTGCGCATTAATGTTGTCACACAAGGGGAGGAACCTACAGTTTTACGCCGACTCCGAAATAATCGATAAATCCGGGTGGTAGACGCAGAAGTTATTTTTTAATACAGGATTATATCATAACTTGGCTTTGAGAGGAGAAATTTTGTATTTGAATTATGTACGTATTGGACTGTTCAACTCGAAAAAGCAGAAATTCTAGCTAAACAAAAAAAAAACCGAATAAACCAAAATATGGAAAAATTTATTGGGGGCAAGAGTCTCTTATTTTTTTACAGGATATCCGGAATCCGGTTATCTGGCAAAATCTCTATCCGGCACATCTCTAATTATCACATTTCCAAATTGATAAACTTTGAATCAGCTGCGCGGGCTAGAGATATGTTTTAAATTAATCTTTCGTAGCTTGGATCTAAGACAACATAACATTACTATTATAATACGAACAAAATTGACCCAGCCTAATATACATAACATATATGAAAAACATATGTAAAAAAAAAACTAAAAGAAAGTCACGTAGACATTATATGGCGTTGCAATTGTTTACTCTTAAAATATGTAAATGTCTCTTATATTTCAATTCGCTCTCTCTTCTGCTCTGACTTCTCTCAAATGTTAATTTGGCAAACTATCTTTTTAAAAATCCACTGATATTGGCTGCGTTTCCTCATACCTTTCCAGATAGTCCCATTTGACAGCCAGAATAAACAGAATGCGTTCGAAATATATGTACGTTAACGTTCTAAAGAATAAGTAAACAAAAAAGTTGATTCCAAACGTTTAAAATGAATAAATAAATGTAGCCATTGTAAATGTAATGTTTGATATTCAATAAATATTTCAAAGTGGTGGCTGCGCATCGCTTATTTTCAACAACTTCCAGCAAGTTCCAACCTAAGAGTTTTCTTATTTTGCCTAAAACTTAAACGTATTCCTCCTAAACGTGGCGCGCATTAACGTTTTAAAACTTATTACCAAATTCTGTTACTACACATAATAACACCATTTGCAAGATAAACAAAACATAGTTAAACACCGAATGAGTGAAAGTGATAATTGCACCACTCCTTGGAATTCATTATCGATCCCGTGTGGTTTATTTCACTGGTCAACATCGTTTTGAAAAGTAATGTGTGCATGTGAAAAAAAACAACGTTACCCATGAATTCTATTTCACTATCACTATGTAGTGCTAGTGAAATTTGAAATGCACTACCACTAACCATGTAAAATAAATAAAAATATTATAAATAGATTGATAAAGTGATAAACATTGCTTAAATAGATTTCCATACAAAGTTTGAGAGTTCATTTACCAAAATAATATATATATAATTTTATCAACAGTTTATCACTTTTGCCGAAGACACCTAATATTTTGTAGGGAAAGTAATAAATATTTCATATGGGAACGGCGAGAAACACATAACGTCGTTATCGATGTTAACCGATGATTAGTGTCAACCAGGCTTTGAGCAACCGGCCCTTAATAAAAATTTCAAAAATGCTAAATTTTAATGGAATGAGTAAAAATATATGTAAAAATATGTTATTTTTTATAAAATTATTAAATAAAATGGGTTTTTAGCTTTCGTAAAAAGAAATAAAAACCTGCTAATTTGTTGCACGTTTTGAAGTAATGCGTTTTTGCTAATGCATAAAATGATTCGCTCTATTTTGAAACATGAAGTCTTAGATTAAAACTCTTGACCTGTGGATAATAAAGATTTATTTTTCTTAAAGAGTTGCCACCTGTTAAAAAATTAAAATCAAATTTTTTAATAAATTAATTATTAAGAGCTGGGCATCAATCGAAGTGTATATGAAAAGAGTTTAATTTAATTTAATTAAGAAAATCAGATTCCTTTGGAATTAGAGGAATTAGGTTATTCAAATAGATAGGTATCACAATATGGGAGTCAGACGAAAGAGGTTTAAGAAGGTTAGCTTGCAAATATTACGAAGAGCTTTGTAAAGTCAATTTAAGTTAAACTAAAATAATAATTGTGCCAAATCAAAGGTTTACAAATACATACATTAACAATCAGTCATTTGTTCTAACTACATTCATTTTAAATTAACGCACTCTTAAATTAACTCAGGAATGTTTTTACTCTACACTTATTTCTTGCTAAATATGTCCATTTTCCTCTCTTGGGTCTGATACCCATATTGATATACATATTTCAGTTATCTTATTCTCTTAATTAAAGTGAATTTACTTTTTTAAACGTGTGGCAATTCTTCTACGTGCCGTTGAGAAGTAAAGCATTTTCAAAACCATTTCAATTGGTACCCATATTGTAATATCAAATGAATTTAGCATATCAAATCATTTTAATAAAAATTGTTGAGAAAAAAAATAAACTCTGTTGCACATCTACAGGCCAAGTCCCGTCATTTGACACCTCACTTTTGAAAATAGAACGAACTATATGTATGTACATACCTATGTAAATGACACAAGAACCCAAATTTTCAATTTCAAACTGCATTTAAAGTGAAACTATGAAAGCCATCCAAAAATAAATTCCAGTTTTGAATTTAGCATCCTCAATTATTTATACTAAGAAGCGAATTTTCACTTAAAACCGCCCATAAATCTATTTTTGCCGACATTTGAGCGTATATATGTATGTACATACAAACTATATACAATATATAGGTACGTACATATGTGCATAAATACTTATATATATACATATGTATAAACGTATGTACGTATTTATAAGCATTAGCGAGCAGTTTGCCATTGTGATTTGAAGTTCATCAACACAAACAGTTAGATATGAAAAACAAGTTTTCCCATAGCCGCCTGTTTTGCTAATTTATATGCGAAAAAACTGTTTAGCATCTTTTGTTTATGATTTTTTTTCCCCTGTTTTGCTCTTACAACTCGATAATGCCTGCACATTTACTAAAGATATTAATAAATAACTGGTTGGTCGTTTCAAATATTGTAAATCTTTGGCATATAAAATTAGTAATTAGCATTGCCTTTAATCGTTAATCTNATATTTGCATATTTACTAAAGATATTAATAAATAACTGGTTGGTCGTTTCAAATATTGTAAATCTTTGGCATATAAAATTAGTAATTAGCATTGCCTTTAATCGTTAATCTTCTAAATGCTTTTTTAACTAATATCTAACCTTAAGAAGCGCAGTAGTTTTATAAAAAAAAAATATATATATATGAACAAAATTATGAAATGAGGTAAATAAAATCCTCTGCCTATTCCTTTTGTATGCCCCGTTATGGTCAAAATGTTGACGGATTATTTTTGAAGTCCAGTTATACTAGAGTGTGGTTATTTGGAAATTTTTTTAATTGTAGCTGAACACGTTCTCTACAAAAATGTCTAGACAACACCACTCTGCGGTCAGTCAAACCAGATAATCATTAACTTATGATCTAAAAAATTAAATTTAACTTATTTTGTTAATAAGGAATACCTTCATAGCCAAAAGTACTGATATGAGTAGGTATCAATACTCCGACATTTTTCAGGTATCGATACTTTCTTTCGATTCTACTTCCAAGTAAAAGTATCGATACCTGCATGCGACATATTATATAAAAGCCAGGGTTGGGCACGCTGCACTAAATCGAGATTTTCACTACCACTAGGGCTTCAGTGATAGTGCATTTCCTATTTCACTATATGGTTAGTGGTAGTGTATTTCAAATTTCACTAGCACTACATAGTGATAGTGAAAATTCTATTTCACTATCACTATCTGGTGAGCGGTAAGGGAACGAAGGTTTCACTATCACTGACTAATTATACTAGTTTACAAATTTAGGACAAGTTTGCGATCTGTGCAAATTTCTTAGGTAGCCAATTCGATAGTTCTTTATACCAGATCAAAGGTCTTACGGCATCATTTCGTTATTGAATAGAATACTTTCAGTGAAAGTGTCAGAAAATAAAACCCATTTTCTTTTTAGAAAAGTGTCACTATTCTTCCATATGAACATTAGGATGCCCATCGAAAATGCTTTGTTTGAAAAATTTCAAGACCCTATTTTCTAGGGCGTGGAACCCCTCAATTTTCCAAAATGATATACATACAGTTTGACCAATAGGACAGATATACCCAAGTATCATTAATCCGCACCAAAAAGTTGGGGAGATATGACGAACGATAAAAATTTTCTCCCTGCTGGGGGCGTGTCTTTTATCTTTAAAAGTAATAATATTTCCGCCGGGGATCACATTAACCTGCTGTAAACATTTTACAAAGATCGGTTTAGTACTTTGGACGCCCATAAAAGACACATACACGTACATATATGTATATACATTTATTTTTATTTACAAGATGTCTAAAATCCTTACAACAGGTTTGTTCAAAAATTTATAACCACCAACCATATAGTGGTAGTGAAATTTGCAATGCATTACCACTAAAGTGCATAGTGGTAGTGAAAAAAATACATACATATATATGAACAAATTGAGGTGGGTAGATGACAACCCTANGCCTCAAACGAGTAACGGAGTATTTATAAATCTTCAGACGGCAGTGTAAAATATAATAAAAATAGTCTTAACTTCTTCACTATTCATATTCGTTGTCTAGTATTGATACTGCGTTCTATACTACAAGTGTACCACCCTCTTGCTACGAATGATTATAGCTACGTAGATACGGAAGACTACAATATAGATATTGTATTTCTACGAGTACTAAATATATACCAAATGCGTATTGCTAGACGATTTTTCTGAGTATTTATTTTTACCAAACAAAACTTAGTTCGATAGTGTTTCGCATCAAATGCCTAGCGTCGATTAGACGATTTCTAGCCGAAAAATATAGATATATCGCCACTTTTAATAGAATTTTTTCGTTGGTCATTTTGTTATTTCCATAAGTACCATCTCATACTCATACACTTATTTGCTTGTACCCTCAACGGCGCTGCACATACCAGTCAGCATTTGGAAGAAGTTTTGTTGAAATTGTTTGTTACAAGTTGTTCAACCCACCCTTTTTTCTGTGGCGCGTTTTTTTTTTTTTTTTAAATAGGGATATTCTCGCAGTCTTGCAAAGCCCTTGCACGGTGCACGGATTGCGCGGTTTGCAAAGCTGTCCCTTAGGAAAACCGGTTTATTTTATTTTTTATAAAAATTTGTTTGAACCGTTGCTGCGGCTCGCTTTATATTCGTAGCTACTCTGCGATTAGTTGGGCGCTTAAAATGATTGATTTTATGATTGAAATGCTGGCTGGGTTGTAATGTATGTATTAATAATTTATGAATGTTGCATCTCGTGAGCAGTGATGTGCACTATATGTATTTATGTGGGTACATATGTACATATGTATTTGCTTTTGTTGCTTTTTGATATATATCAAATATATGTTGGCATGCCAGCAACACTAGCACAGTTAACCGGAATGAGGCAATTATTCAATAATAGCAACTGTTGCTACTGCTACCCTACACTTTATGTGGAGCTTTACAGCGCAGGGGTGTAAGGTGTTGAAGTAGAGCACCAAGTGCCGCACTGTAGTCCGAAATTAGGTATTTTCTTAGTTTTATAGATTTATCGGCTCCGACGCTTTTCACCCGTTTAAACCCGTACCAAGAAACTACACGAAACTGCTTTCAGGCTGGCAGCTTTGCGCAATATCTATGTATCCAAGTACAAAATTATTTTTACAAGATATTTCTAACAAATGGAGAAGGAGGTCACGCACTCGCCGACCAATTCTGAACGCACCATCAGTGAACTCTGCATCCGATTTCTGTTGAATATTAGTTCCTGCGTTAAGCGCAAATTCTCCACTAACACCAATGAGGTCAGTCCGTGCACGCGTTCTAGCAGTCTAGCAGCAAATTCCATCCGCAAAACATAATGCGCTTAAAATCCTGATTATGCCAACTTAACATAACGGAACTTAGAACTTAGAACCCAGAAAATCAAAATGAACGTGGCATTAAGTTACGTTAAGTTTCAGCTGTTCGATTGTAAGCAACATCCATTTAAGATACTTTTCAAGTGAGAGCCTGTAAGTTACGTTAAGTTGCCATAATCAGACCATAACTCTGGTGTCGTAGCGACAAGAAATTACTTTGTGCGAGATACCCTATTTCCTCCCCTATATAAAGCTACCGATGTCTTTCTCAGTTTATTTAGGAAGAGTTGCATTGACTTCCTGGTGAATAAGACGAGTTCTGTCTTACTAGGATTGACGGTGAGCGGTTGAGATCAATCGGCGCACTAACAGGACTGCCAACTATCCTTGGCTAAGCGAGAATAAATGTCGACTAAGCTGCTATTTGTTTAATTTATCATTTCTTTCCATTTATCAGAAACAAGAAAATTTAGGAAACTGTTCCTGACGTTGTTCCTAAAAATTTGTTTAAAAGCTTTCGCAAACGGTTTTCCGTGAAACCCTCTTCAGAATAAGTTTCAGAAAATTTTTATTAACTAAGCTGAAACGAAAAACAAAATTCTTAAGAAGTAGATGTTTGATATTTTTAACAAACGTGTAATGGAATTGAATTTGGCCTATCAAACTATCCAATAAGCAAATGCTTGACCGCTGCTAGAACACTGTGCCACTCGGTCACTGTGCACCACCACATAAAGAGCAAAGAAAAATTGATGCACAAAAATATTGCAAAATCACGTCTTATGAGGCGAACTAATGTGTTTCGTTTTTATCTTCTTCTTTTATTCACCATACCGGCGAACGTTGCCACTATGGCACTGATGAATTTTCAGTCTGTAAATATGGCACGACTTTTGCGAAAGATTTCATTGAAGCAAATGGTTTCAAATGAACAAATTAAAACTGAAATGAAAGAGAAAATAGCTTTCGCATAAATACTAATAAGGTGCCAGTTCGACAGGTAATATCAAAATGTTTACATATGCGCAGATACCTTGCGCCTATGTACATGCATGCATATTCATAAGTAGTTAATCAGCTAAACATGTCAGCGCGCGCATGCGTGGATTAGTAACCAACAGTGTTGGAGGCTGGGCGGCCAAACAGGGTTACGTTGATTAGCCGGTTGGCAAATTAAAAGTCTGTGTGACATGAAGACATGCCGATGATAAAGTAAAACAAGTTTTAATTGGCTGTGAGGAGAACTGCTCGTTTTGGCTATTTAAACAAAAAACAAAAAAAAAATATTTGATTGATACATTTTCCATTGAAATTGAAAGTGCATAGTGAGTGTTCCGTTGGCGCTTGGCTGTGTGCTTTTTTTGCGGTGCTTTCCACGTATTTGACATTCTGGCTCTAAAATGCGCCAGGAACATAAAGTACTTTCGGAAGTTGTAATGATGCCTCGTTCGTTGGAACTTGAAACCACGATGGAGTGGAGGAAGAAAAACCTCATCAAGGTAACCCTGCAAATCAGTAAACAAAATAAATCCTTGCGCCTCCTCGTCTCGACGTGGTCGAACCCACGCATTGGGGGTAAAGCTTAAACCAGTGCCATCCCTAAATGACTAGAAGGCATACACACATATATACCAGGGATGAAAGCGTAGGTACAATTGTACCTTTTTCCGGCATTTGCTGACCGAAAGGTACATTATTTAGGTACAATCACTTGATTTTAGGTACAATCATCTTTTGATCAAGTGAATTTTTATCCTTTTTTTCTATTTCCATTACTGTGATAATATATTTACTTGTCGGCATGGGAAAAAGTGGAGAAAAGTGGTCAAAAGGAAGAAATTAACGGAATCATATTATGTATTCTCTCAAACATTTTAAATTGCATTTAGAACAGCCACTACGAAAAATTAACACTTTACTTAGCTATCCTAAAACTGGTAATTTTTGTTATATTTTTTTATATTCGTAATTAGAATTAATTTCTTCCGTAAAACGTCAAACGGCACTCTAGAACGATGTACTCCCTTCTCCCCTTGATGGTGTGAAATGTACAAACGCTCTATCTTTGCAATTGTTGGAATGCATTTTTTAGTCTATTGAAACCATAAAAGCTAAAGTTGCCCGCAAATGATAACATTTTTAACTTGTCTACTGGTTTTATTCGCCTGTACAGTCCTGGGTCTAGGATTTATTCAAATTTCATATTTTCTGTAGGTGAGGGCCTCATCTTGAGGCAATAGCTATTTGACCAATATTCGCTATTTGATTTCTGGAATATATAGAGCCCTAACCGCCAAAATAACGTAAGCGACATTTTTTTCAAAATTTTCTTTTTGATGCAGAAATTTTCCTAGAGCATCTAGATACATTTCTGCATCAAAAAGAAAATTTTGAAAAAAATGTCGCTTACGTTATTTTGGCGGTTAGGTCTCGATATTTAAACTGCTTTCGAATATACTTACGGCAATTGCCATTATTTTCTCTAGACTTGCTGCAGCTATTAAAGGGAATCGGATAAATTAGCAGACTTTTCCTGTTGTTTTATACAAAACTGGAGTAAAGTAAACTTCGCAAGGCGTGTTTTTGGTCTATTTCGCCAATATTTTCCAGTGATCAAAATTAGGCAAAAACAAAGCTTCTCCGTTTCCCATTAGACTATTACTCTGGATGTAGATATTAAAAAAGGCTTATCAACTTTAAAGTACATCCTCCTTTTGTGCTCATATTTTAAAAAATATTATTAAAAGACTACACACGAATGATGTAACTTTTTTTTTTTAATTTATTGCATTTATTTTATGATATTCGGTACAATCTGAAATTTCCATTTTTCATCCCCGATTTTTGCTATTCACAGGCACATGTTTAAATTACTTTTTGCCTGTTGTTAGTGACTTTTTAGGTCTACATTAAAAAGTTGTTGAAGCTAAGATTATATAATTGCCATTCTAGGTATGCTAATTTAATGCCATTCGATTGTCAAATACAAATAGTGTTCGAAAGCATGACATTGGCCGCAACAAGCCCGTTTTTACCGCAAACCAGCTAACCAGTTTTAATCATTATTGTTAATGGTTATAACGAATTACGGCATTTACGATGTGACATTCACTCTGTCTGTGACGTTCCTCAAGTGCCATTCGATCCTGCTTCAAGCAGCCGATCGATCGCCCCACTCGCCGCTTTTTAGCTTTTGAAAATCCATATCTTAACTGGTATTGTTTGCTTAAACGTACAAACGTACTCGTATGTAGATGCATATGTATGTACGAATGAATGAATATTCATATCTATCGACGTGCGTACATACATACATACATATGTATGGAATATGTATTTATGTACGTAGATATGTATGTATATTCAGTGATTTGCTTCTCAATAAATCAAATTGAATTACTGAATTGGTTTAAGCGTTTCGAATAAGCTAAAGTTTTTTACTTTTAATTATGAACACTAACGCACTTAACGTAATTATATCGCCCGTTTGTTGGAAGAAGGCCATAACCAAAAAACATTTTTATTTTAGCCACATATGTATGTATGCAGAAATTAGGTATATAATTTATTATAATGAATGACACAGGGATGAACACAATTTTTCTTTAAAGATACATAACAAGTAAATTTTACACAATAAAAAAACGATATATTCGCGAAACTATGGACGAAATATAGTAAAACTGCATATTTAGGTTTTTCTCTCTGATTTCAGGATTTATTTTTAAAAGGACTCTGAATTTTCAAAAATGTTCATTCAAAAAATTATTTCATTAAAAATATGAGTATCAAATCAAGGATAAAATTGGGTAGAATTAAAAATTATAAAATTTTTGGTGAAATTGCCTTTTTTCTGCTAAAGAGATAGAGTATATCCGATATACACATTTGATGTTGCCTTTTTTTTGAAAGTAATAAGGGGTCATATGAAATGGTGCAAAGATTTTTTGTATGAAAAATTATCAGGAAATTATGTTACCCATACACTATGTACACATGAAAATATCTCGCAAACTTATCCATAGAATAAAAAATTAACTCGATTTTCGGGATCAGCGAGCAATTCTATATAGGAATTGGAAATGCAGTGACGTCTGTTGAACGTTTTTCCTGTAAACCAATGTTATTTTTAGGTTTTTGTCTTCTTTTAGTGCCTTCTTTTGCCTTTTTTTTGCTATTTCTAGTGCCTTTCCCTGCCTATTTCTCTATTTTATTTTGCCTTTTTATAGGTTTTTGGGTCCTAAAAATCCGTTCCCTGATAAAGACAAATGGATAGTGATTATTTTTTTTTTTTATTGTATGTTAAGGACTAATTACGCATGACCACATCCTTGAATTTCATCCTGCTAAGTTTATTAGCTTAAAAATATAAAATTAAGTAAAAGCGCACCAAACCACTTTTACGTTTTTAAATTCGACAGAGTTTTGTCTTTCATACGGTACCCATATTGTTATTCTACATTGCATTGAATTTTTAATGAACTTTTCGAATTAATCGTATTATTGAAATTTCCAAATCCTGTTAAAAGAAAGATGAAAGACTGAAAACGCAGTTTTGCTATATTTTATCCAAGGTTTCGGGTGTATGTTGATTGTTTCGAGTGTTTTGAATTGTTTTCGTTTTTACAGCACGGTGTAAGGTATCCCACTTTAATGGGTTCTTTTTTACGATGTTCAACAATTTTGAAACAAATATTATGAATTACATATTCGTTTTGCAATGACAGTGTTTTGCGGTAAATTCTTACTTGAAAGGAAATGAAAAATGAATTTGATCTACCTTGCACAAATCTTTCACCGTGGCATGATTTTTGTGAACTCTCGGCAATCATTCATTAACGTGGCCCAATCAAAGGCCTTTCGAAACTACATTAGCCAATTTGCTATCCCCTTTCGCACAAATGGCGTCGTTTAAATAATTTATCGTTAAAATCTAACAAAACTCAGTTTTCTACAAATCAGCAACAATTTTTCCGTATTTGAGTAATTGCACAATTACATACTCATGCCTCTAAGCTCCAATTTAAGAAGTTAATGGAAATTAAATTCATTAAATTGTATTACCTAAACAATTCCCTGTAGGGAAATCCTTTGGTAATTAACTACTATTAACTACTTTAATATGAAGAGAAGATGAATTAATCCGCTAGGTGTCACTGGTGCGACGTATTTGAAAACCACGTATTTATGGTCCGATATGGTAAATATTTGCAATGCATATTACTTATGTACATGAAAAGAAAAATTTGCCCGTATTTTTTCTGCTTTGGTTCGCATTTCAAATGTGTGTATATTACTTGCATGAAAAGCAATAACTCCACAAATATTTTTCCCGATAGGTGGAGCAGGATTTGGAAAATCCGTAATTATGGTCCGATTTGTTTCATATTTAGAACATATATTACTTATACCATGTTCGGACCGGCAACGAAAACAGTTTGAAAACTAGTTTTGGGATTGGGCTGTTAGTGTTTTCGTTGACATTTCTTGAAACCTTTTTTTAAAGTTTTGCTGCGAAACAACAGAACCAAAATCTTATTCTATCATTTTATTTTCATTAACAACCTTTTTCTTTTATTTTTATTTTAATTTGGCCAGCCAATTAACAATAAATCCGATCTGGCATATTAAAGATAATAAAATATGAATTCCCATTTCGATAAATAATCGAAAAAACTAGTGCAGACACCGATTGGAATGATTGGGACTTGAGTTTTCAAGTAGTTTTCAACGAAAACTGGTTTTCGTTCAACCAATTTTACATGGACGAAAACACACAATTTACGCAACGAAAACACTTTTTCGATGTCGGTCCGAACATGGTATTGTATGGAAATACATAAATACCGCCACAAAAAATATTCAAAGTATGGGTAGGGTTGGAAAGGTAATTAAAAGACCTTTGATTTCAATTGTGTATATAACATATATGTAAATATATATCTAAAAATTATTGCAATATTTTTTTTTTTAATATAAATTAGTTTTTCTTAAAAAAACTTTATTAAAAGATATGCACAAGATAAGAAAGTGCACATAAAAACCTTTAATTAAATATTTGTTTTAAAATAAAAATTCTTCGGTAATATCACTAAATATTAAAATATGATTTTATATTGTTAAGAGAAAATATCGCCTTTTTTTTTATTCGAAATTTTCACTTTATATTAAAATGTCATATATGAAATAAATTAATAAAATATAATCAGCCTTGTCATGAGCTTAATTTGCCCCGAACCGGTTCACTTTTCACTTTTGGTTTCCATGGTTTTACTATGGGCGTATATTATGTCAAACGGCAAAGAACTTTAGTATCGACTTAATTTGGGCTACAAATATACTCCATTAAAACCACTTAAATTAATTTTTCTGTAAACAAATCCTTTTACCTGAAGAAACGAAAAATCAGCTGTTTTTGTTCAGACAACGTGATTTAAATTTAATGACTTCGATTATTTAAGATACTATCGGAAATGCTTTCTATCTCGAAAAAAAAAATAATTAAGTGTTTTAACCACTTGTGTAAACAGTGTTACACAAACGAAATACATGGGAAAAAAATACCGAACACCGAGTCATCGAGTCACCGAGTACCAAGCTTCGGTGTGAAGACCCATAATGTCTACTAGTTCGAGTACCTGCAAATTTCTTACAATTTACAAGTGTATAGCTCGATTAGAGCTGCACGAATAGTGATCCGTTTTTAATGACCGCAAGTGTACATATTGTATGCACATTAGGGTTGTCCAAAAATGTATGGGAGAAAAGTAAAATCGGAAATTTAATGCTCTCGCCCCCTAGGATTGTTCTATACCGAAAAAAATATACCCCTGTTTTTTTATTTTAAAATCAAAATATATTTAGAGGTCGCTCAAAGCGCTCAAAGTTTCCCATGTATTTTGTATGGGAAAAAAGACTTCGTAGAAATGGCATAGAATCCATGAAAATCAAAATTTTTCAATCTGAAAACTCTGCTTCTCTTCAGAAGACTTCAGAGAATAATGCCCAATTGTTTATTTAAACGTGTTTTAATTTAAACTATTTTTTCTTTTTTTCTTTTGTATATTTCTGTTTGTATATTTGATTTTTTTTTGGGATATTTCGGAGACCCTTAAAAAATAGTTAAAATTAAAAAATGTTTAAATAAATAATTGAGCATTATTCTCTGAAGTCTTCTGAAGAGAAGCAGAGTTTTCAGATTGAAAAATTTTGATTTCCATGGATTCTATGCCATTTCTACGAAAAGTCTTTTTTTCCCCATACAAAATACATGGGAAACTTTGAGCGCTTTGAGCGACCTCTAAATATATTTTGATTTTAAAATAAAAAAACAGGGGTATATTTTTTTCCGGTATAGAACAATCCTAGGGGGTGAGAGCATTAAATTTCCGACTTTACTTTTTTTTGGACCACCCTAGTGCACATACAATGTATTTGGTAAATACTCTTCCAAATGCAAACGCATCTCTTAAAATATACAATGTGTGCAATATGAGTTCTCAGGAACATGTGTTAGTTTGTCAGTATATTAATTCAAGGTTTTTTCTGGAGCCTCATAAACTTTATTTGGCAGATTTACAATCCGTTTTTGCTTTTTGATTATGTATGCATATACTATTTCAAATGCATTTGTGCTCTGCTAACCGAATCTTTGCACCAAGTGGCAAAAAAACTAAGATAGAGTTTGTGCCGATAGGGGCAACACAGGTCAATAATAAAACGCACATACACCAATTATACAAATACATACACTTACCCTGCAGTAAAATTTAGATACAGTATGTTAAAGCGCTAGTTCTGCCCCATACATTGCAGAACTATTTCTGAACTAATGCAAAACGGCTGCAGAGAGGGACAGTTGAAACTATTGGTGTGCTAGTCGCGCTCTGTTGAGAAGTACATTCACAAATTCTCACTTCTCTACAATACTAAAATAGCTCAGCGGGAATGCTTCCGACTCTAACATCGTTGGTCGCGGCTCAAATCGCGGTGGAGGCAGCTGTGATTTTCAGATTTAACAAATTAAATTGTGGAGGGCCGCTTAAAAATTGAAGAGAAAATGATCAAATTTAATATAAGAAAATAAAGGAATACAAAAATTAAATCAAATGCAATCTGTAAAAGAAAAGAATAAATGAAAAAAATATCAAAAAATCTACATAATAATCAAAAATTGCTTCATAAAAAACTTATTGTCGCAGATCTGTCCAAAATGGAAACAGTTCAGAAAAGAAAAAATATCCAGTAATCTAGTTTTAAAAATTTGTCTCATAAAAAACTTATTGTCCCAGAACTATCGAAACTGGAACCAGTTCAGAACTAGTTCGAAGTTCTGCAGACGTGGCAATATCCACTTCGTAGGACATCGCCATGTAAAATGAGACAGTTGAAAGCATTGCGTTGGGATAGATCGAGAACCGGTAACGCCTCTTAAAGAGCTAGTTCTGAACTGGCGCGATTTACTGCAAGATATGTACATACATATGTTTGTAGATAGATGTTTAGATATATAACTCCCCTTCAGGGAAACCCCGAACTAGTGAACCAAATTTTTTATTTCCGTACTAGATCTTTATCGCCAAAACTTAACCAGTCCAATAATAACTAGATCCCTACTACTTCCCAAAAACTGGGAAATGTGGCACTTTTAAAAAAACCATATTTTACTTGTTAAAACTACATATCGGTAGCCAAAAAAAAATATATACTATTTTGAAGCAATAAGCGAGAACAATTAGAAATGCATCGTTTTCTTAAAGATCGAACAACATATTTGATTTATAACCGTTTCTGTTCAGTGATACCCAAGTTTGCTAATTCCAAACTCTTTTCCTTTATTGGCACTCAAACCACCTAAGCGATTTTGGCCTAGTCCAAAATAATCACAGAAATGTCCCAAAGGATAAACAACTTTTCGTTAGAAAGCTATACCTAAGTTGACGAATTCAGAACTGGACCGGAACTATCGACAAAAGGATTTAACGGGATGTTTGTTTATTTTAAATAGATATTAGTTTGGCGATTTTTTTATTGAAATACGCTTCCATTCTGCACTTCATAGATGCTTTTTCATAGTTTGTAAATACAAAACAAATATCTGTGCTAACATTTTTACATGTTGGGGCCTTCTAGAATCTATCCAATAACAACAAGCATCTCTATACACTCAGCTAGAGCCAAAGGTATGTTAACATGTTTTCAAATACTCAGTTCATTTCAAGGCGAATTCATATAAGGTGGTAGCGGTAGTACAAAAACAAAAACTAACATGTCTTTTGTTTTCGTTTTCGGTACACAAATGTCAAATTCCAGCTATTCTTCGCTCAAGGAGGAAGAGGGAAAGAAAACACTCTTTCTTTCGCATTCACTCATAAGGAGTTTTGACATATGTGTACCGAGGCGAATTAAAGCAGCTGTTCTAGCAACACCACCTTATATGAATACGCCTTGGTGCATTCAAACAAATTTCAAATTGAAAACACATTTCTTTGAAAATAATTTAAAATCGCTACCATGAGAAACCAAAAAGACTCGGTTTGAAAAAATAATGTTACCTTTTTCGTTTGTCGCTTTTAGAACTGGTTCGGAACTATCGAAAAATGAATGCATCCGGGACAATTGACACTTCGTAGGACATCGCAATGTTAAATTCGCCAGTTGCTAGCATACAAAAGAGAATTAACGCGCACTAGTCATGGTTCTAAATTTTCTAGCACCGAAGCAGTTCGGCGCTTGTGCTTTTCTCCGCAGGGTATGAATTTACATACTTTTATGCATACGGATATGTGTGCATGTATTGGTGCATGTGGGTAAATTAAAAATATGATACGAGAATTTGCTTACCACTTTAAATTACACGATGGCGCAACGTTACGTGCAAATTGATTTATTTTTTCTTTATTTTTAAGCAAAATAAGAAATAATGTGGCACGTAGACATGAGTCTGTGCTACATGGATTTTTCGTCCGGGTTAAAATTTATTTTATAACGAATGATTTCTGAAAACGAATTCGATTTCATTAGACATGCACTTACATATGTATGTGTGTGCGTAATTATGTAAATATCGCTCATTTAGTTCAATAGTGTCATAACTCGAAAAAGGTACAGTCGAGAAAAACAGCTTTAAAGTTTTGAATTTACATCCGCTCCCTAGTTCATATTTTGTTCTAGTGAGCTACTGGTAATCAATCAATAAAGCTATGAAAGTTTACACAATGTAGCAAAAGAGGTAGCGGTAATTTCTGCATACTTTGCTCAATATTTGTATTTTTCTGGATTATGACACTATTGAATTAAATGAGCGATATGCATTTAACTATAGAAAAAAAGAAACAACTTATTAAACAATTTGCAAGTTGCAACCGAAAATGAAAAAGTGAATTCTGATTTGCACTTCCACACGGTTTCATATAACACTCATAAAAGATTGTACAGTTTTGAATTCATGGTCACACACCCTGCATAAAGTTGCAAGCTAAAAATATCATTGTGTACATTTTCTTTCTAAAGATACATATTTATATATTAGGGTGATTTTTTTTTTTCAATTTGAAATCTTGATTTTCCGAATACCGAGTAATCTTGTTAAGATCGGTGAACCACATAAAGTGTGATTTTTTTTTTTAATAATTTTACTTGGAATCCAAATTACTTTGCACTTTTGTAGGTATATTGCCTTATTGATTTCTAAATTAAAGCTATACCTATTGTAATTTTGGGCATAATTTCTGACTAACAGCAACATAAGCTACTGCAGAGAAAATATGCAAACCAAAGCCAGTTTATTCGGTTTTTTTTTAATTTGCAAACGGGCAACCGGTGTTTTTCAAATTGCCGGGTGTCGTAAAACCCGAATAATCGAACGCCCTAGTAAGTAGGCATGCAAATGATCATAGAATAAACTATAATGAACTCAGCAGTGATAACAATGCTGTTTTGGTCTTTCCGCATGGTGGATTTGTGACACTTCCATGTGGCATTTACAAATGTTACAGTTGCCTTAATGTACCAACACCTCAGCAACACTATGCGTGACATAAAACATGCATACATACATACATGCATATGTGTAGCGCAAACAGTATCATCTGATTTTTTGCTGTTATTCCAAAATTAATTAAAATAGATTAATTTTTAACGGCATACATATGTCCTAGGGATGTTGCGAATGTGGAATTTTATACATCCGCGGATGCGAATGCGAATGCGGATATAAAGGTAATTAAATTAGGTGACTAATACTACGTTCACATATAAGTAGATTATCCTCATTTTCGAGCTTAACACCCTAATCTGTAATTAGAGCAAGAGATTAGCCATAAAAAATTAGTCCCTTGTTAATCTGTAATTATAAAATATTCTCAAATTTAACTGATAACTTTTCGGTGTCCATCCTAGTTTTATCGATTGTATTTGCGAAATGTAAAAGTAAACAAAAATGGACGCTTGCAAGGAAAAGAGGTTTGTAAAGGTATTTTTAATAAGATGTTAATATAGTTAAAATATATTTATATTGCTTGTTATAGCAGAAAAACGTGATCACAGTGGCACAGAGAAGAAACATAGCTTTTCCTTGAGATGTGAGAAAACAAGCACAACAAATTTGACGGCTAATAATCTGAGATTTGCCTGTGTAAACGGGGTGGTTAAAAAACGAGGTAATATAAGGTATGCGGTATAAGGTCGGGTATGAGGTAATATTGATATGTGAACATACGTTTAGGTAAATAAAAAATGAAAAGGCTAGTAATTTTAAATAATGTTTTTTTTGTACTTAAATTAAAAATTGGAAAATTGTTTTTAATAAAAATTTTTTATCTAAAAGTAATGTTGTTGCCTTTTCGGGTTACAGCGTGTTTCTTAAAGGATCGTAAATCAAAACTTCGCCACTAAATAACTACTCCCTTGAGGCGACAAACTTGGAAAAACTTGAAACTTGGCAAAATTGTAAATTCTTTTCGATTGACGCCGCACCATTTGAGATAACTTTCAGTTATATTTATTTTTTTATTGCGGTGCCATAATTCCATTTTAAAAATTGCATCGGGGCTGCAAATGTGGGATGTATTCTCCTGACTTTCATCTTCACAATCTAGCATCATTGCAAGATCTTTGTTTAAACATTGTTGTTGTTTTCCAAAGATTTCTTCATTATCATTCTTTTGGTTGTTTATGGAGAACTTGCAACGTTACCAGCGTTTTTCGATTAAAGTTTTTGTAATTTATTTTTAATCTTTTCTGCTGTGACTGGCCAGATATACGTTTTATCAGAACACTTTCACAATATTCCAGGGACCGAAAATAACAGTTATTTTTTTACAAGTAAAACTTGGCCAAATATTTTTTATTCCGAAGTAAAAGTCATTTCCTGTGAAATGTGATATCATATGAAAGAAGACAGAAATATCTTTTAAACAAAAGTAACGAACGAAGGTTATGACCTCTATTTATATTTTATTTTTTTTTTAATTAATAGTAAAGAAATCTGACCCAAGGTTTATTGTATGGCAATTAATTAACATTTTTTATTGAAATATTTTTCATTAGGTGGCTTTCCTTGTTAAAACATTTCAGGTGTAAAGCCATTTACGTCCTCTTTCATTTGATACCAAACTTGTTTAATGGATTATTGGATTAGCGGTTTGTTTATCATCCGGAAAGGAAAAATATTTGGCCAAGTTTATCTCGTAAAAAAATAACTGTTATTTTCGGTATCTTCAATATTCGCCTTCCCAAAAGATGCGCATTGATTATTGCGAATGTTAAAATTAATGCGGAAGTCCCGCGGTTACGAATGCGAATGCGAATATTCGCAACAACCCTGATATGTACATATAGGTATTTCCATGGAAATATAAACCGAAAATGCAAGTAAATGGGTTCAAAAGTTATAACTTTAAATTTCGTATTCAGGATGAGAAAAAAGCTTATGAAAACGCGAAACGGTGGAGAAAATAACTCAAAAATTAAATAAAAAATTCAATTATATATGTACTTATATTAAAAATATTGTATGGGGGAAAAATCTTTAACGTCCGAATGTTGCGTCCGTCAGCACATTTTAATTCAAAATATGTACAACTAACAACGAATTGCTTCTGATTATCTAAATGTGAATTGGTTGTAAAAGTCCGCAATTTGACTTTATTTAAAGAATTTTTAAGAAAGGAAAACCTCATAGGATTCGTCGGGTTTTGCTTGTTTTTACATTTATTTCCGTTATGACCCGATTTTCCCAACACCAGTGTTCCAAGCGCACCTAATTTTCTGGTCAACCAAAGGATAGTTAAAAGCTACACATCGGCGCATTTTTTTTTATAACTGACTTCCGTTTTCGTATGATTTATTTAACTCTAAAGTGGAACGAATGTCACGTCCGACATCATGGAAACACCCATTTTTTCATGTTTGGGAAATAATATCTGGCCTCCACCAGAGTTGACGCAAATTTCGGCACTTTTCATGCCATTTTGCATCACGTTTGTTAAGATTTCCGGCGTTAGATTGTCGATTTCGTAACGAATGCTGTTCTTAAAGGCTTGGAGCGTGTGCGGCTTGTTTACGTGGGCCGGCCCTTTTCAATAATCCTACCGAAACTTGATCGGGCGATCTCGTTGGCCACCAAGTGTTCCTCAACAATTTTTACGCGTTCTGCATTTTGAAATATAATAAATTTCGAAGCTGTCATTTGTAATATGTCAAAAAATACCAGTTATTTGCGTTTTCAAATAGGGTGATACTTTCTGCTCCACCTTGTACATATGTATGTACATACAATTTTCACTTAATGGCCTAACTGAGTTAGCTGAGTAATTTTGCGCCAACTCTGTCGCTGGGCTCATTCTTCCCGAATATGTGGCTATGGTGTGTGAAGTGGAGCTGTTTCCAGCAAGTGCCGCCGTCCAAATCCGGTTGGTTTCGCTTCGTTCACTATGCTCGCGCATTTGGCAAAATAAAAAAGGTTCTTGACTACAATAATTCATTTTGCTTTTGTGCGTAATTGGCTTTCATTCATTTCATTTTAATTTCAATTGTCAAATCAGCGCTTTTGTTTAATTGCACTAATACATTCTATTAATTGTTTATTAGTCAAGATTCTGCTAATTACAAAATTATTTAATTAGCACCTGTTGTAGAAGGAACTTAAATAGTAAAAAAAAAATGATCTAAAACATTCTAAAGTGATATGTTTTAATAAAACTGAAGTCAATCTTCTGTTCTTATTCAAAGAGAGTAAAATAATGTAACTTATTAGACACTTAGTTTATTCAATTACATTTATTTGTTAACTCTTTGATCACCGTAACAAATCAGTATGCGTTTGGAAAACATAAATCCAATGGTTACCGGGGTTGCCAGGGGTTTCCGAGAGAGATGCATACTACCACTGGATGGAATACAGATCAGACTAACATCCAACTTATTTTATAACAAGAGCTGCGACCATATTTCTGCTATAAAAAAAAACTTTCTGCTAAACGAATATCACTGCCCCAGAGCCAAGCCCCGATTTAACGATCCATCCAGACCCCTGTCGACATCACTTCATCAAGTAAATTAATCTTTGATACAAAGGAATCAGAAGGCATATCCACTACCTCTAAGTGAATTAATATACTGCTACCAAGATTCCAGCCGGTAGAGTTAATTTAAAACCTCAACCTAAAAGACGATGAGTCTAGTATAGGGATGCAAATTTTGGGGAGCAACATCGATACATCGATGTTTCGATGCATGGGACAAATGAACATCGATGCCAAAATACATCGCCAATGTATGTACGATGTTTCCAAATTTGTTTGGTTGTAGTCACATTGAAAGGAAAATTTAATACTTTTCAATTCATACTCTCTGTAATTAAGTTAGAAAAATACTTACATATGGATGTATTTCCCTGTATTTATTTACCATTCATTTTCCCTTCCTATAAATATAATAAAACTGCATGCCGTCGTAAGTTTGCTGAGCCTAAAGTTCCAAGCCCCAATTTCGTTGACATTTCAACGGGAACCCGGTCCTTTTTTAATGCTCATGTAAGCATTTTTGATATCGAAAGATAAGAGTACGAACGGAATTTCTGAATTTTCCCCAAAAGAATAAGTAATAAAATTCATGGCCAGTCAACAAATTTTAGGAGCATAATGGGTAAGTTGAATTCCAGTCTGAATCACACTATAGTCGATGTTAAGAACATCGCTGAAACTGGCATCGATGTATCGTCAATTTAGCGATTTAAAGAATCGCAAACATAGAATTTTGAACCGATATTATCGATGTTTCAAAAATATCGATGCATCGTTTGCATCCCTAGTCTAGTAATGCATTGACCGTCTAATGCGCCAGATCGCACATTCAGACCCAAAAATTGTTCTAATTACTATACCAGCATAAATTTACAAAATCTTTTTAGATGACACACCCCAGGTTTTACCAAAAGCCCCCATCCTTTTCGTAGTAAAGAGAACCACCGACGTTTTTAGAATATTGACAGACAGACATTTTTATACACACTAGATGTCAATAAAGTTAAGTCCGATATATGCATTAAGAATATCTGCCCTTACGCCATATATCAAGGACGCCCTCTATATCCAAGATGATCCCAATAGCGTAGCAGGAACTCAATTCTAACATGGCTTCGGATAGCAGTTTCACAGTAAAAGCTCATACAGTCAACGACGTAGCGTAGACGTAGGTTGACGCAGACACGATCTACCTTATGGGATTCGCGTGTTTACGAAAACTCACCACCGTATGGCAGTGAAGTTGCCGTTGCTTCTCTCTCTCTCTCTCTATCAACAGTAAATTTAATATGCTGATACGTACGTCAACCTACGTTTACGCTGCGTCGTTGACTAACTGCGCTTTATAATCCTATTACGCATGCGCATCTTTACATTTTACTTTATCGAAGAACCTTAGTATGAACGATGTGATGCCTGTGGGCCGTAAATTGTAGGCAAGTTTATACCCAGTTTTGGGGATAAAGACACATTAGCTAGTCTCCAATCAAAAGGTATATACTAGGGTCTAGCTAAATTAAGTTGCAGTAAAGATACTCAGTGGGATTGGTAAGCGCAGCTTAGTGCGAATCTTAAGAAAAACTGGGTACATCCCTACATTACCGCACGATATAATCGTCAAAACCAATGTTAAAAAGTAATTATAGGAACTGCTGTCGTGATTATGGATTTTTCTGCATTTCTCAGTGCACATCGCCATGAAATTCATTAACTTATCAGCAGTGTATTTATCTATTATAGGAAACTGATGGTAATTGTAGGAATTAATGCATGCTGTCAGCTGCATGTATACATACATATATGTATTAACATATAAAATCCACACATAGGCAGATATTTTCATACATATGTATGTATACAGAGGCACTTTTATTAATTGCAATGCCGATTCGTGTATTTAATTTATGCGAATTTTGATGTGCATGCACTCTTTAGTGTACATACTTACATACTCATTACAAATGTACGAGTAAATATGAATTTAAAAACTTTTTTCTCATAGCTGTTGGCTTCTGAATGCCAAATGTAGCCACATACATACATACATGCATTCATATGCATTGTGTATGGCTCTTTAGAGAGATTTCCTATATCAAATTTTTAAATAAATATACGTATATGTGCATATCTATGTACATTAGGGTGGTAAAAAAAAAAATCATGTGTGAAACTAAGGTCGGAATTTCAATGCTCTCATCCCCCTGGATTGTTCTATATCGAAACAAACAGCCAAAACGAATCGAGATAGATGTAGACATATGTATACATAAATTCTCATATCGACCTCCTAGCAGGAAATGATACTTGGTGATATATATTTTTTTTGAAAATGGGCGTGGCACCGTCCAGTTACGCCTACATATGTGTATCTCGGTAACCAGTTTATGAATTATGGACATTCTTAATCAAATATACTTTATCTCTTTGGCAGAAAAAAGGCAGTTTCCATAAAATCCGTTGCCTGGTTAGTATTATTAAACCTCTCCTGAAGACAAAAATCGATGGAAAAACTTTTTTCTATATAAAATACATGGAATACTTTGATTGCTATGAGGGACGTCTAAATATTGCATTTTTTGATTTCAAAATAAAAAAAAACAGGGGTATAATCTTTTTCGGCATAAAACAATCCTAGAGGGTGAGAGCTTTAAAATTCCGACTTTACTTTTTTTTGACAACCCCAGTATATTTACATATGTATGTACAATTGTTGTTTTCATGTGCGCAAGTGGTATATATTATAACTAAATAATAAAAACATAATTTGCGATGTACGTAAGTTGATTGGTGAATTCACACCCGCAACTCCACCTCCACTTCGAAACTATCTAATGCATTATGCAATGGCGCGATTCGCTCGTTATAAATAATATAACATGATTCGACCAACTAATTTGGACTGCTCGAAATAAAGGATATATGTATGTACATATATGTACGCTGCAACGAAATTAAACGGGCCAATGCAGTTAACTACATCAAAAGCCATAATTTTTAAATGATTTTTACCGTAAATTTTTAAGACTCGAAAAGAGATTCTATGAACACATAGACATACACATGTGTATGAATGTACATTCATATGTAGCTTTTTTGTTATTGTTGCCATTTTATGTTATGCCTTGAAAAACTTGTAACTTGGAGTAAATATGCTAGACTTATATGTAACTGGGACAATCCCAGCGCAATACTTAAACTGTGTACAAGCTATGACAAAATAATAATTTTATCAATATATTTAATACAAGTAATTTTTAGAATTATTGAAATCGGTTGACGTGGTGCAAAGTTATGCGGTAACACACATAAAAAAAAACAAAAAAAAAAAAAAAAGATCCGACGAACTGATAACCTCCTCCTTTTTTGGAAGTCGGTTAAAAAGTCATGAAATTCGATTAAATATTAATTTGTTTTTTGCTTTTTTTGGGTTAGTGGGAGGAGAGAGAGAGCCTGTGGCTCTTGATATCCAATCCACTAGAAAGAGCACAGCTTATATACACCAGAGCCCTCGAAACCTTTCACAGAGCCCTGGGGAACCATGGGAAAATGGTCTAAAGTTATCATTTTGACACCAGAAACGTAGACTCGGTTAAATGGGTTTTTTTTTTGTGTAGAACACCTTTTCGTGTTGGCGGCCTCCGGCCGTGCTTACAAAAAATAACCCTCATCAATCCCAACTCCGGCTACGCTGGCCACAGTATTTTTACTCAGAACTTCTTTCAGCGGTACGGCCTCTGCAAAATTTCTCTTAAATATGCCTTTGACACTTTGAGGAAGGTAGGCATGTATATAACCCCACAGGGTTAACGATACTTAATGTGCGGAGAGACTTAAGCTCATATATGTAAATATTGAGACATTTGTATGTACATATCTATTACAAAGCATGACTCCTCAGAGAAAAGTTCGTTTGGCCATTAAAATGTGATCTGCTAAAAATTTTCAACATCGGATAACGAAAGACGAGGGAAGTTAAGCCAGGTCATGAAAGTTTTCGGAATTTTGTAAAATATGTATGCTTATAAGCCAGTAGGAAGTTAAATATATTTGTATTGTACATGTGTTTCAATGAGACTAAGATAATTAGCTTTTGTCGTTTGAATCTAAATATGAAGGTGCAATTTTGTTATCTCCATAATTAAAGCAAAAAAAAAAAAAAAATAACTTTTCCAAATCTAGAACACTGAAAATTTTAAGGGAAAATGTCCTAACGAAACTTGTGAGATATAAAAATGTTGTCGCCACATTTGACAACGACGCACATAAATACGCTAAGGGCCGTTTTCAGAGTCATTAGTTAAGTAATAGAAGAACACCAGTTTTTAACTATTGCTGAACTAATAGATGTACATTGGTTGATATTGTGAAATAATAAGTGGTTGGCTAAAAGTAATATACATATTAGTTAAATGACTGTGAAAGCAGCCCTTAGTTACATTTCAGCAAATACTGTTTTTTACAGATTTATATGCTATCTTTTCTCTTTATGCCAACTTTCATGAATTTACGCAACTTTCGGGCGTCTGCGAAGCAGGTCTTTCCGTTATCTGAATTTGAAATGTTTTCGCACAACACGTTTTTACGGCCAAACGAATCTATCTATGAGGGCTTAAAAATTTTTTCCCGAACAAAAAAGGCGAGCACTCATAGACAATATATAGATATGCATTACGGTGATTGACTCGATTTATTCGGTTAATTGGTTTCCCCGTTTAATTGGTTAAAAACATTTGCTTTACTTTTGATCTAAAAAACATAACTTTGAACTTATTCTGCTATGCACTTATTTATATTAAACATTTTTTTTTTCTTATTTAATTAAAAGTTGTCTTTACTTTTAATAGTTTTATGGCATTTTTTGGTCATGACTTCATATCCACATAAGCATTTTCACTGAAAGAATTCGATGTAAAATAAAACCGGCTTTCTCTTAATTTCAAAATCGAGAACCGTTGTTTTTCAAGTTTCATTT
>NW_016160364.1:0-34203 GCF_001687245.7 Rhagoletis zephyria
ATGCTATCCCATTATATTTAACCCTCGTGCAAATAACCTGGAAACTGCACCACATAAAAGAAACCTAGGCGCAGATGTACCTGTGGGCATTTGTGTGAATTTGTATACAAATTACTTTCCTTGGAGATCCTTGCCTATTAGGTATTTGTTTATAGATGTTAGTGATTTATTTGTGTGTATGCATGTGTATGTATAAAAATTCTATAAGTTTTCATACAGTTTGTATATGGGCAAATCTAAAAAACAGGTAATCTTGGTGTTACTTAGCTTTATTTTCACTGCTGGAAACTGTATCAATCTGGTTGCTTTTGGATATAATTCATTGACGTATACTTGAAGCCTCAAAAACAATTTGGATCAATTTGCTGCATAACTTTTGAATTATAGGTGTTTAAATTAAAAAAAAAAAAAATAATGAAAACAAGTGAATTTTTTATGTAATTTTTAAGAGGGGCAAAATTAATTATGTCAAAACTTTTGAAGCACACCATATTCTGATTTGAAATTAAATGGGCATTTAGCACTTATGTGTACACTTCATATGTAGTAGGTAAGAAGTAGTATTTCACAATTTTCAAAATTTTCGGTTTATCGCGTATAGGTTTCGAAGCATTTAATTTTAATANATTTTAAGAACTTCTTAAGTATGTGTTGTATTCTACAAATAATTAGGAATAGCTTTGATAGCTTAGCAAGAGGTGTGCTTTCAGAATAAACCAACTTTTAAAGATAAAATCTTCCAAATATTTATTCCAAAAACACCTTAATTGAAGGCACATTTGGAAAATACGTCGAAACGATCTAAATATTTTTATAACTACTAGTCCTTATAACGTTGCATATACCTGTGCAATGCTTCAAAAAAATGTTCTCGAGAAGTGTGTAAAAACCCCAATTTAGTACTTTAAATTATGCTCTGTTTTTTAGTCAAAATATTTCACATCAAATCAAATTTTTTTCTTACTTAATCATTTAATCCCAACGGCTTTTTATCCTCCATTCCCGCCCAACTGTCGTACGGAACCTTTTTTTTAGTTTTTAGGTGCCGAGTAGTAGAAACAGGAGTTTGTTAAGTGTCGAGATCTAAAGCTATTCAGCTACAGAATCAAATTCATCAGCTCATTGGATATGCTAAAGATACCAGGAACACCGGGCTTTTAATCAAGCCTGTCATTAATTTTACGATAAATATTATACCTAGCATTTCTCTACGACTTGCGAGTGTAGGCAAATTTATGACCTTTAGACGACTTGTGTAAGGGGGGAGCTACTGTTCCGTACAAGGGTTAAGCGTGTTCGCTTATTTTTTCTTCCATGACAAATGAAACTATCAATTTGAGTACAAATTACTCCCCATTTATTGAAAGACTGTCATAACTCAATATACGTTTTTTTTAGCAAATTATTCAGAATTACTCAGTATAAGTACATATCGCACGTTTAATATTTATATTTTTGGAGATTTCATCAAGCAATTAATAAACTTTATAAGGAGTATAAGGTCAGCCTGACAGATGACTAAACTTCCCAAAAATGGCGAAGATATGTGCCTGTCCATCTGCCTTTTGGTANATATTCAATATTTACATTTTTGGAGATTTCATCAAGCATTTAATAAACTTTATAAGGAGTATAAAGTCAGCCTGACAGATGACTCAACTTCCCAAAAATGGCGAAGATATGTGCCTGTCCATCTGCCTTTTGGTATACCAATTGTAAGAATTCATTAAACTTTGACTTCGTTTTCCCACAAAATGGAAACTTTGAATGAATTCTGTATATCATTATACGTGCCATATATTTTGTAAAAATTTTGTACTAAAATCCTGTTTATTTTTCACGTAAGAAGGCAATATGCGTATCGTTCTCGGCAATTGGGGAAAAAATTGAAAACTTTAAGCGCTCTCCTGAAAAGTATTTTTTTTTTAGTTTTGGTAGTATTTTAGTAAATTCTCGATATTTCAAAAGCGCTTGATTGCCTACTGAGGACAGACTTATTGAGCCACATGTTAATTAGTCCACCACTAATGATTTATCGGCTAGTTATTTAGTATCTGAAACACTTTGGAAGCGATTTTTCAAGCGGGTTTTAAAATTTGATGGGCAGATAAATTTAAGAAGCTATTTAACTGAAAAAAGGGAATTAAGAGATTATAATACTTGAATAAATGTAATAAAATACATATTTGTCTTTCTTATTTGTGACCTAATAAAAGTTTGAAAATAACGCTTATAATTGATAGCTTATAGCTCGAGGACATAATGGCTAACAAAAATGTACAATGGTAAAAGTTACAGTTGCTATTTCGGAGAATATCACAACTCCTCATCGCATTTTTTCTCGATTATAACTGGATTGACTATGAGCCTCAGTTCAGTGGTCAGAACGCCGACTTCGTACGCCTTAGTGTTTCGGTTCAGTTTTCATTGCGGTGAAATAACCAAAGCTCATAAAGGTATAACTATAATAAATATTTGAACATGAGGATAAAACATATCCTTGGAGTCCGTATAAAATTGTAGGTGGAGTATAAATAGAAATTCCACACAATCTGCATTAAATTCTTATATAACAGTACGCATAACGCTGCATATATACACTCAATATCCTCTGTGGAGATGGTAAATTCAAATTCTTTGCAAATAAAAAACCTTAAAGTAATCACTGATTCAATGCTCATACGCAAACATATGTATGTACATATAATACATACATACATATGTACATGTACGAAACCACCCAGTAGAAATCGGATCGGTAGTATGTATGAACAATTCATGCGTAGTCATGAATTTCCACGAATAAATTCAAATTCTGGCGAATTGCAAGCGAATGTACGTTGTCGTTGTTTTGAGAACATTTCTTGATAAATTTGAAGTGGAATTTTTGTAATATTTTCAGTCTTGTACAAAAATTTTAGTGAACGGCCGTGTTGTGCGATGCTAATTTTAGCACAAACGGGCTTTTACACGGTATGCATTTGCATATGTAAGTTCTACTTTTTTGTATGTCCCCGTACATATATTAAAATTTATCAGAGAAGTAGCATTTACATATGGGGATACATATCTTGTAAGAATACTTTAATACTGTTTCATTAATGCATTTTTGTTTGATTGAAACATTAATACAGCCATATGCATATAGCAGCAGTACAAGTGTATGGGTAGAGTACGCATACGCTCTGAGAAACCACGCGTGTTAAATGGAAATGAAGGTTCATTTATACTGGCATGTATACACAGCAGCAAGCTCATGCCACCAACAGCGATGTTGTATGCATAAGATTTCTACTGGGTATACATACACAACGTACCCAGTAGAAATCGGTTGTATGCATTCTTGAAGGATGCTTGCTATATGAGTGAATTAGTGTGAACAATTCATGCGTAGTCATGAATTTCCACGAATAAATTCAAATTCTAGCGAATTGCAAGCGAATGTACGTTGTCGTTGTTTTAAGTACATTTCTTGATAAATTTGAAGTGGAATTTTTGTAATATTTTCAGTCTTGTACAAAAATTTTAGTGAACGGCCGTGTTGTGCGATGCTAATTTTAGCACAAACGGGCTTTTACACGGTATGCATTTGCATATGTAAGTTCTACTTTTTTGTATGTCCCCGTACATATATTAAAATTTATCAGAGAAGTAGCATTTACATATGGGGATACATATCTTGTAAGAATACTTTAATACTGTTTCATTAATGCATTTTTGTTTGATTGAAACATTAATACAGCCATATGCATATAGCAGCAGTACAAGTGTATGGGTAGAGTACGCATACGCTCTGAGAAACCACGCGTGTTAAATGGAAATGAAGGTTCATTTATACTGGCATGTATACACAGCAGCAAGCTCATGCCACCAACAGCAATGTCGTATGCGTAAAATTTCTACTGGGCATACCAATGGAAAACGCACACCAAAAGGCAAAAAGTATAATAACTGTAAGCGAACGCTTAGTGCAGACAGTAGCAGCTAACCGCATCTAATCGGCGAAAAGTCCAGAAGTAGCTCCAGCTCCAGCTCCGGCGTCGGTGTCACAGCCACAACTGTAACGTTCTTCGTTGAAACGACAACCGCAGCCACAAACATGGCTAAGCCAACGAGCCAACGAACGGAAGCACAATTTCATTACAGTGTAAACTAGTTATGTGAGCTATTCACCCATCACTACATACATATGTATATACTTAGATACATATATATATGTATGTACGTAAATATGTATGTGCATAAAAATACTAGTGTACACACTTATGTATTAAAAAAAAAAAATGTATTCAGCTGATATGTGTGCTTATGCTTCATGCTTTTTTATCACATTCTCATCGGAACGCGCATCGAATCGTCTACCGGGACATTCGCACGTTCGCATTGTGTACTCATACTTCTAGCTGCGTGTGTGGATATTATAACCAGCTTAGCAGCGAGCCATGCGGCCACTGAGATTTGTGCACACTGAGGGCTCCAAAACCCGGTTCGGAGGGCGCTGTGTGCAGTTCCATTTCTACCAATTGCAGCTTTTGCAAAGTAAATACGGGTCTAGTAAAAACCCCGCCGATGCAGCAAGCCAAAAGGGACAGGGCTGCCTGGCACGGAAGGCATGCGGAAGTGGTTTGTAGCTGTGTCATCGTCGCTCTAAAGTTATGGATATTTTATGCGTCACATACACCGCTCTTTTTCAATTTAAGGGCAAAGCAATTGAATAATTTGTCAGCTGCATTGAAAGGTTGCGAAGCATGGCTTTTGGCGTCGCGACGCTTTAATAACTTGATTTTAATCATTTTTTTCTCCCATAAATACGTCTGTGTGTGCATCGCGAATATAGTAAATAAATTCGTTAATTGGTCAGTAGAATTGCGTTACTACAAAGCAAATGAACAATTCAAATGAAATTTCCCAAGGCGTAGTATCATATCAACTCCAGCATGATGTGCCCAAAATAGTACTCTTTCAATTAGGACGTTGCACATACGCCATGGAGTACCGCTATGATTATGTATTCTATTATAAACAATAAAGAATGAAGCTGTTTTCTGATGTGCTAAAAACATTTATTCAATACTAATAGCGAAATTATTCGTGTTAGGTCATTAAATTTACACTTTTCTCATTGATTGCGGTCCAAAACTTACCAGCTCTTCCTAACTAAATATTTCCAATAATGATTTTATTCTAATTGAAAGCTATTAAACTTAAATACATTTGTGTCCGTACGTGTGTATACATATGTATGTTAATATGTTTGTGTCCATGCAATTTTTCAGTAAATGCATTATTGATCAAATGCAATAAATACAAAAATTATAGTAAGCAGCTGCGAATTTATGTGAATGCATTTAATTTGATGTTGGCCCATTTAAGCAAACAATTTAAGATATTAAAGTTTTGCTATAATTAAATGCTATATACATATGTTATTCCAGAAATAGAGTTTTTAGGAAATATTAGTTTCATTAAAAATGAAAAAAAAAATTAATTTTCATGAAAAACATGGTGAACCTAAAAACAAAACTCCCTGAAAATTTTAACCCTTAATATTAACATTAAGCACTCGCCCAAGGCGTACAAACATTTCCCATATAAAATACACGTAAACTTTGAGTTTTTTTCTTCAAGAGTCAATAGGGGCGAAAAAACAAAAATTTCATGAAAAAATTTGGTTTAGTGACCCGTACTACCTCGCTGGTGAGAGTTATGTTCACACCGCAATAAACGATTTTCTAGAACATTCAATTCTGAAAAAACCCATCATTGACCAAGATTATACCATAAAATATCTCTGAGCTGTAGAATTTTGAAGAAAAAAACTCAAAGTTTACGTGTATTTTATATGGGAAATTTATGCACGCCTTGGGCGAGTGCTTAATGTTAATATTAAGGGTTAAAATTTTCGGGGAGTTTTTTTTGTGTTTTCCACAAAACTTCAAGGTAGGAGTGAAAAAAAAACAATAGCTCATATGGAACAGTAGCTTATGTCGAAGGACTGGATTTAGTAAAATGCGATTGCAAATAACTCACTAGCGCTGAGCAATTGAAGAACTTTTGGCAAATAAGCGTGCAGAAGTAGTTCCGATTTTAGCCAGTCAATATTCTTATTAAGTCTCATCAAAAAATGCCGCATTATACGAAAGCCAGCTTCCCTACATAAGCTACTATTCAATACGAATGCAGATATTGAAGACCCACTAAAATAATGAAAGACAAAAAAATGTTGGTGTATGCTTATTTAATCTTTCACACCACCAGAGAAGATGGACAATAAAACTTCAAAGTTTACCAATTTAAAAACTATTTAACGTAGCAGGTGTTTCCATGTGCATACATTTACATAATTCAACCAACCAACGAAATCAAACGGTTTCTTAAAAGATGGCACATTTTAGTGCAACTCGGAGTTCAGCTCCAATCGATTGTAAGTCTCCTATCTGTTCTACGAAATTTGAATAAAGGGAAGAAAGATTCCTTCCAAGTTTATTGTCGTTAAATACGTACCCAACGACGTGCATTTCTACCGAAAAACAAAAATTTTACCTACATTCCAAATGTTCTTCTTCAGAAAGTTCAGCCCCAAAACTAAACCAATTCTTTCTAATTTACTCGGCACTATTTAGTATTAATGCATCTACATCTTCAGGTCATCACCTAATCCATTACATTGCATCATTATACCAGTACACAAAAATAAGGAGCAGCTGGCCATGCTATATCATGCAAATCATTTTTAGACAGCTTCTCTGTTTTTGTTCATTTTCCGCTTATTGTACCTACATACATACACACATATGCATTTCTGCTGGTTTCGAGGTGCCCAACAGTTGCTGTGACTGTTTATGACAGTCACATTCTTTCGAACTCAACTAACCGTTTAGCCGTAATAAAAACTAAAAACAAACTAAGAGCGGCTGACGCACACCAAACTGACCGGAACGGACAAATCTATTCGTGCGTAACAAACTTGATTGCTAGGAGCGTGATGATTCGATTTATGTGATTGCACGCTCGTACATATTTATGGTCCCAACTTCATGAGCCGAAATAAGCACTTGATTATTTATGGAAACTGGCGCAGAATTTTTTTACGACACAACAAGTGAAGACCAACTGCTCATAAAATACTGCATTTTAAACGCTCTATGTATTTAAATTAAAAATGGATCACATTTGAAACCAAAGTAATAAACTGAAGATGAGAATGTGGCATTTTCTGTGAATGTGTATTTGCACATGGCTCTACAACTGGCGTCTGGATTGAAGTTAAAACTGGAGGGAGAATATTTTGATTTATTGTATTTTCCACAAATTTATAATATTTAGAATGGTTTCTTGATAACAACTAGATTGCCAATTTGTCACCATTTTACAATTCAAAACTCGTAGAGTAACAGTATGTCCGAAACTAACCTGAAAAAATGTTTTTACCTTTTAATTTGCTGCCATGACTGCGCTGTTTGACTTTTTTATGAAATCCTTTATGCCTTGGTCAGCTTTTTGCTCTGTGGTAGCCAACATTTGCGTTGATAGTGTTGTTTTTGTACACCCATAAAAAGGTTTAGTTATAATTATAAAGTGACCAAATAGCATAGTTGGCAATGCGTTCCCATACAAATTTTACATCCATTGAGAAACGCCCGTTTGGGTTGAAGTTCAAAAAATTAATATGTTTTAAATAATTACGCGGGAACCAGAACAACTCCCGCCTATAGCAAAACTGAAATAGAAAACCAACAAGTTTAGCGATCCTTAAAAGCATCGACACCAAAGAACTCAGTCCTCGAAATAAATCGATACTTCCCAATACCGCTTAAATTATAATAAATAATTATTTCTATGAGAAACTGTTTTTCACGGCAGAAATACACTCGGGGTTTTGCCATTGCCTGCGGAATGGTGGTAGTGCACACCTCCAACTACAGCGGCCGCCAATCTGCTTTAGCGGGTCTTAATAACATCCTTTAGTGAACCATAAGTTAATTTCAATGGAATTTGTGGGAAAATACTTCAATAATTTGGTTCAACCCAGATGAATATCACAACCGTTTTTATTGTTATCAAACCCTCGTAATGGGTCTAAATTCTCAAGCTCGATATATTTAGTTGTCGAAACTAACCTATTTTCTAAGTGTATTTTCTTTGCTCACACTTATACATACATGTACAAATGTGTAAAATTCTGCATTTTCAGCAGAGCAACAATGTACCTTGCTGAATAGCGATGCATAGCAACTGCATCTGTAGCGTTGATTGTAATGATAACATTGAAAAGCCCCAGTGAATCTTTATAGCCCTCCACTGAATGCGGCCCTTCTCCGCATCTTTTATTACCAATAAAGCCTCTTGGAATGGAATCTCAATTCTAGCCAATCCCCCTTCATTTCATGACTTTATTGCGGATGGCCAATGAATCGGCACTTCAAAATTTCATTCAAGAGTTGATCATCGCATAAAAACTACTGGCGGAAAATTGTACAACAGCATAGAAATGAGCCGATTTTAATTGATGAAAATGTTGCATGTTGCAGTATACTTATATACGCTCCGTAGCGACTGGTTTATAACGAATAGCGTCCCAGTATGGAATTGGCCGCAACGCGTTACCACGAAGCAATGAGAAGTGTGAGTCAGTTCTAATAAATACGTCTCGTTACCGATACCAACCTAGCTATCTTTTTTTAAGAATTTATTTATCATTGTGCTGAAGTATTTTCAATTATTTTAATATTTTTGACGAACTGGCTTGTCCTTATTTAAGTATATACATATGTATAACGTGCCTTCCCGTGTGTTCCCTTCAAAGAAGCGCATATTTCAAAGTTTTTATTGTGTTCGTTTGTCTCCTCGCACAAGCGTCATTTGTTACATTTCGTTTAGATTCCACACAGTTCCCAGTTCCTAGCGCTCTCCCTCTGATCCAAAGTAGGTACTTGTGCAAATGAGTGTCCCAATTNCACTTGTCCTTATTTAAGTATATACATACATATGTATTACGTGCCTTCCCGTGTGTTCCCTTCAAAGAAGCGCATATTTCAAAGTTTTTATTGTGTTCGTTTGTCTCCTCGCACAAGCGTCATTTGTTACATTTCGTTTAGATTCCACACAGTTCCCAGTTCCTAGCGCTCTCCCTCTGATCCAAAGTAGGTACTTGTGCAAATGAGTGTCCCAATTCAGATCGTTGCATTTACTGCCCTCTGCTCTTTGGCCCTATTTTGCACTCTATTTTTATTTAACAATACAAATTACTTTTCCAGTTAATGTTTCTTTTCATTCTATGTTTTTTGTGCTCCTGTTTTGGTACCATAATAAAAGCGATTGTTTATTTCTTGCTACAGTGCTCTAGTCAAGCAAATCGCTTATGTTTGCGTCCGCTTCTTCGTGCTCTGTGANTCTATTTTCCACTCTATTTTTATTTAACAATACAAATTACTTTTCCAGTTAATGTTTCTTTTCATTCTGTGTTTTTTTGTGCTCCTGTTTTGGTACCATAATAAAAGCGATTGTTTATTTCTNCCTATTTTGCACTCTATTTTTATTTAACAATACAAATTACTTTTCCAGTTAATGTTTCTTTTCATTCTATGTTTTTTGTGCTCCTGTTTTGGTACCATAATAAAAGCGATTGTTTATTTCTTGCTACAGTGCTCTAGTCAAGCAAATCGCTTATGTTTGCGTCCGCTTCTTCGTGCTCTGTGATATTTTATGCTTTGTCATTTGTCAAACATTAGGGATATAAAGAAAAGTTTTCTTCATCATTTCATTTGTTCGCATTGAGAGCCATCTTCGGAAATGACCAGAGATTTATTATCATTCTGGTAGATTTTTTCCGATTTATATTCGTTTTTCGCCGGCTGCTTACACATTGGAGTAGGTCGGAAGCAACGAAGCGCAAATACCGACGTAGGGGCTATGCAATTTATATTATTGTATAAATTAACAAAAAAGATGTTAGAAGTCTTTCACGCGCCATGGCCTTAGTATATAGCATGCCTCCTTTGTTTCCGAGGTATGTGCGCCCAGGATGCGGGTGAATCGAAAACAAATACATAAATACACATGTACTTTTCTACCTTCATTCAAGGATGCATCCTTCACCCACATCCACTGTCGACCGGTTTGTGTTCGTTCAATAAGTGCACACCAGAAAATCCGTACACGACGCTCAATGGCTTTGGAGTTCGTGCCAAAAACTGAAAGTGGATTCACACATTAATTGTACTCAGTGCAAAGTATTTTCAACTTTTTTAATTATGAATTAGAATGCAACAATAACAACTAAAAGCAACGAAAGCAATCCCTCCGCCCAGCCATTGGCCCACTATGTGCAAGTGCCCTATCCTTTGCAGCAATCACCGTCAGCTGCATGCTGTCGGTAAACTCTTTGTGCCACAACTGCTGCAGTTATAAATTTGATAGTTTTTGCAAGTGTTGCCAACGCACCCAACCCTCCATAGGAGCCACTAAATACTTTAACTCAAATTGTACTTATCCATGCTTTGCAGAGTGCATACATACACATATAAAGATGGCTCACACATACATACCTTCAAAATAAGAACACCGATGCGCTAGAAATCAATTTAGCTGGTACTAGCATTTAAGAAATTAAAGCTTATCTGAAATTAAAAGAAAGTCACACTCCCACTTTAATGAATTAAAAAAAAGTACGCTAATCAGGCTATAATTTTGTATCGCCATTTAAATCTATTGTTGTTTAGCACTAAGGATTGTAGAACCCACATACGGATTCTTAAACAGATTCTTAAACTTTGCTAAGTGCACCCCGACCTTCTCCTCCAACTTGTGGTGTGTGTCATATTGTTGTTACACAAATGAAGGGACCTATAGTTTCACCCCTTCTCCATATGGAAAATGGATTTTATGAGGGGCGGTCACTGCAGAAAAAACCTTTTCTAATTTAGATGTTTTTGGGTCCGGGGATCGAACCCAGGCCCTACGCAGCGGCAGTATTTTCATGCAGCCTTCTTATTAGTGTGCACGCACATACATATACAAACATACCAACACACATATGATAACAAATTTGGAGCAGAACAAATATTGGAAATCGAGTTAGCTTCATACGCCCGCCGTTCAATTTTGGTTGGTCCCATACAGATTGTATGTAGGTAGATATGTGCATGAGCAATTTTTGACAGTAAATTGGCGGCGTGCGTGAATATTAGATAAGCATGTTATATTTTTTCTTTTAATTCAGATTGAAAAGTTTAAAACTTTTAGAAAAGCTTGGTGATTTTTTTTTTTTAATATTGCACACAATTTCAAATTGGATTTATACGGTTTTTGTTAAAGATTAAGAGCATAGTTTTGCAGTTTGCTAGTATATCGTTTTTACGGTTCGCCCGCGAGTTGTTTTTGTAGCCCGTCAGCTTTTCATCCGTCGGCGTTGCCGAACGTCGCCGGCGAACAAATTGTTCACCAAAACGAATCGGAACCGACGTCGCCCATGGGGTTTATTTCTTAAAAAAAAAAAAAAAGAAACAAAGCCCGAGAGCGTTATTGCCTTTTATCGGTGGGCGCTATTTCCCATTCGAAATGTAAAAACGCCCACGGGCTTTATTTCTTTTTCTTTAGGAAACAAAGCCCATGGGCGTTATTTCCGCGGGTGTTATTGCCCTTCACCGAAAAGAAGTATAACTTGCGCTACCTAGTTGAAAACTAGCATCTAACCGTCGTTTCGCACAATTGGCATTACAATCTAATGAGGTTTAGAAATAAAAGAGACTGGTGCTCTGTATTTTGACGTTTTGGAATGCACCCATATTTAGATATCGCACAAACCACTCAAAATTAATTCAAAATTTTTAATTTTTCATATTATTTTGTAAAAATGCTCACAGAACTTACAGCAAAAACGGAGGTGTTCTCTGACTAACGGTTAATTTCGAGTTAATACGCTTTGAAAACCCGTGTATACTTAGCTTAGAGTGAAAAAATTGGTATCTGATTTGCCCGTCGATGATGCGGGTTCGATTCCTACTGAAGTCTAGAAAAAGAATTCTGATGAGGAGATGTGGTGATGTGGTGATCTCCGTTATAGCAGCTATAACTTCTACCGCTTAGACTTTGTTGCTACCTTTGCATTACTATTTAAGTAAGCTTTGAGATTTGGTAGCTTTCGTAAAAAATACAAGAAAATTTTTTTCACGAATTCGGCTGACTAAAAAATAAGCCCATCGTAACAATACATCTTGTACATTTGCGTCAAAATATGCGCTCCTCTACTAGTTTCCACATCAGTATGTAGCTGTGTTTCGCTTAAATAAACTGCCGTCGCTAAATTGCTGGTGTGGTTCAACGATATGCGGCGGGTGTAAGGTGCTTGCAAAATTAATTGCCAAGCAAGAGTCGAGTTTCTTGCCGCACATAATAAATTCATTATCATAATTTAAGGTTGGCTCTAAAAATCTCACTCCGCGTCTGCACAGTCATTTAATGCCAGTTAGCGGTTGGTGAAACACACACTACTTCTCCGTCGCGAGCGCACACACATCCCAGCAAGAACTTGTAGCGCTTCGGCAATATTCACGTCACGTGACTGTATATCAGTGGTGAATACTGGTTGCACTTAAGCAACTTTTCCATGTGAAAAACAAGTGCATTTAGCATTGGCGTTGTCATTGGCGGTGGCAAATTGTCGCCATTGAATATTTCAGAAATAAAGTAAGTAATTTATACGGCGACCGATTTAAACCTAGAGTAAATAAAGCAATGTACTAAGTCCAGTAAGATTAAAACAGTAGCGACATTTTGAATACGACCTCTGCGCGTTACCTTTGTCCAGTTCGGTGCTAGTGCGAAAGAGTTGGTGTATTTGGACTGCAGTCCAAAGTAACTATCCTTGGCAAAGCTAAAAACTTGCAACCAATGGCTTCTTGCAGGGTATTACTTGAAGGGTACGCAATTTTTGCTTGCATATGAAAATATACCCTACAGAAAAAAGGATCAAATGATAAAAAATAAACAACTTGTAGTTAGGTTGTTGGCGCGATTGCTATAAAATAAATAACTTGTAGTGAGCTACAAAAAGTTAATTTGAAACTAGTTGCAAAGTAATGCAGACGTATTCGGGAAATTGTTTTCTTTAAGCAACTTTCTATTTAAATATCCTCATACAAATGATACTTCGAATACACTTCCTTTCTGCACTTCACAAATACTTTTTCGAATTGAGGACGAATAAAAGGAAGATCGAAGCTTTATATAATCATTTTGAAATATTGTCTGACGGAGTTCGAATATGGGAATACCTACCGCAAAATATGTAAACAAGTATGAAATGCAATAAAATAAAGTAAATAAATAAAACCGTAAAAAAACCAAAAAAAAATAGCTTTTTCTTATTGATATTTTATGTCCACAAGTAGCTAGTTGCAAGTTAGTTGATATCTAATGCACAGGTAACCACCCTTGCCTATTTCGCGGCCATCGCCAAAGAAATATTGTTAGCTTTCCTCAAAGAAATTATACAGTGACCTTTAGTTTCTTTCTAATCAACTTCGAGCTAACTTAGATACATTTCCTGCAGGGTATGTACATATGCACTTGTGTATGCGTTATTTATCTATGTATATACATACTATTTGCATTAGCCATGTGCATATATTTTTAAATAACAGAAACTTTAGATAACTAGCAGTTCTTATAATTTTGTGTACAAAATATTAGGGAAATTCTTCTAAACGTGTAAACTCAAGGGCTCGGAGTTTAAGCCTTCTCGCTCATCGTGCTGCATGAACGCACCTCATTAATCAAAATTCCAAGATTCAGTTGAATGCAAAAATTTTTGAATTTTTACGGATAAATGCTCGCCATTAATTTACATACTCTGAATGCATCTGTATTTTCACAACAAATAATATTAAGTTTTCTGTCATTAGCCGTCGAAAATCGATAATGAAACATAATTTCTNGCAACAAATAACAATAAGTTTTCTGTCATTAGCCGTCGAAAATCGATAATGAAACATAATTTCTAACATTTTGAACAATATCTGGTGAGTTTAAATACCTTCTTTCTGTTTAGTTTATTTGGTTAAAATTTAATTTTGCATCTTCAGGCAAATGCCAAAAAAGTGCAAGTTGCTGAACAGGTACACGGCTGAGGGGTCACACATACCACGCAGTAGATAATTTGAGGCGTTAAAGTCTTTCCCAAAAGACCTTTCTGAAAGTCATTCTTTGCTACTTCCTTTTTTGTGCGGAGTGGCACAAAGAAGAGCTTTCCGAAGGCCTTTTGCAGAAGTTCTTTTACAGCTATTTTTAGTTCATAAAAATGATACCCCTTTAAGGAATTTGAATATTTAAGGTTCAGATCTGTATATGTTTTATTGAAACATAAAATTCTTATTGAATCCTATTTGTAATGCTAAGTAATATGACCATGTACTTAAGTACACTCGCGTTAATTGTAAATAGGAAACCCCTTTCTAGGAAGCATGCAGGGAAGCACTTTTTTCAGTCTTTATTGGATAGGTCTTTTAGAACAGACTACCTAAATTATCTTTAGGTTATGCATATACAAAATAGCAAAAATAATCATGAAGCGCATTGTAGGATATGTGGAAATTTGCTGTTGGCAAGGTAAGGCACGAATTCAAGACCACGTTGAAAGCGCCAGGCATTTTTCCAAGTTACGCCCACGGATTGTGCCACAAAACTACATTGCTTATAATATCAGAAAAAACTTCAAAATAATGCAACGCCAGAACCAAAGAAACTGTATTTATAGGGAACAAGTGTTCTGGTCGATGGGTTCAGGATTATGGTGGCCCCATGCTAGTAGCCATGATTGAAAAAATTACAAACTGCCGAAACAGACCAGTGTGAATTATCCGATTTGAAGGATAAAATGTTAAAATCCTTGCATCGCCACTGTAGTAATTTAAAAAGTGAAGAATATTTAATATAGATCAACTACTTGTTCTTCTTAGTGTCAATATATTCCATTATTGTCATTCTTCAAATTTTTTTAATTTAAAAAAGGTTGCGAAAAAGTATTTACCTGCGCCACCAACGAGGGGGGTGGTTTGAATGACGGAGATGTACATCGGTGATGAAGGAAATAAAAGTAATAATGATATTGAGGATTTTCTAAAGTTCGACAAATTTACAACTGTTGCAATTCACCGAAGTTCCTACTGGTTAAAAACCTCGATAAATTCCAACTAAATGGACAAAAGTATGTTGTTTTATTTAACGACCTTTGAAAGAGAAAGAGTATGTATCTGCAAGAATAGATAGCTATCAAACTTTGGCATTGTGTGCTGTTTGTTGTTCTGATAAACCCAAGTCTAGAAGACGGTAAATCCGTAGCTCCCCACGCATTGTTAAACAAAAATGGCAATTTCTCGTTCTCTCAAAACATCTGGCCTTTTTTAATTACTATTAGACGCCGTTAGAAACTACGCTTAGATAATTTCATTCATGCCGAAAGACACAATCATTCATTGGTGTGAGTATATGTAAATACTTCTTTGCAGTACCAAATTAAATACTCTTGAAACAATGAACGAAAAATGCCCGAAGTGCGAACGGTGCGTTGATTTATCAACCTCTTATGGCACTCTGCCATTTACAATGTTGCTGTAGCAGCTGTCGCCAACTCCAAAAGGATGAGCCACTGCAACTTTGTTCGGAATCAAAGAACTTAGATTAATCAGAACTCTTGGATGGCCAAGTGGCAGAGCGCTGCAGTGTAGAAAGTCGCCAACTTTCCGTAGTTCTGGCCATTTCCTCGCCTCGGATATCCTAAATTAGTTTTGTTGCACATTAAAATAGCCAAGATGGAAGAGGTGCTAGCGCGAAATGGTGGCGGCAAGAGGGCAGTGTTTAGTGTTTGCATTCCAGCAAAGTGTTGCAACGAATAGCTTTAAGGGGCTTATAAAAAGTGAAGGAGATTGTGGATGCATCACGATGAGAAAGCGTTTCAGTGGGTGGGAGAGATATATTTACTGGTAAAAAATGCAGAGAAACAATGGAATTCGGTCAGTCAAACTGGAAAATTTTAGCTGCAGCACTTTGGGAGTATTTTTTTGTTTTCTCATTGTAAGTAGTTATGAGAAATTCCAGACAGCGCTGTGGTGCAAATATGCAGGGGATTTCCGCTATTATTTTAATGTAAATACCTCATCTGGTTGTATTTGTTTTACTGTAGCGAAGTAGAAAATAAATTTATGGCATTGAGGCTAAACTGAGTTTCTAGAATTAAATAACTACAGGCAGAGCCAGATAAAAGCATGGGCCCACAGTCAGGTGACGAGCACAATAAAATTAGTTATTGGATAATTTCCAATGCGCAAAAAAGTTTTGTCTTCAAGTTTGTTGGTAGAATCTTAAAGAACATCTTAGTTTTTCTGGCGTTGCAAACAACGTTATAAAAAACTTAAAATAAAAGCTTTTCATCAATAGTTTTACATATGGGTATTTCCATGATGTCGGACGTGACATTCGTACGACTTTAGAATTAGAAACATACGAAACGAAACTCACTTATATGTATGTAAATAAAATTACCGTTTTTTAGCTTTTATACTGTCATTTGGGTGACTAAAAATTAGATGCGCTTGGAACACTGGTGTCGATAAAATCAATGAAAAGAAGGTTATAACGGACATGACAAAAACAGTCATAGTACATGTAAAAATAAGCAGAACTCTGCGAATCCTGTGAGCTTTTCCTTTCTTAAACATTCTTTAAATAAAGTCAAATTACGGAACATCACATCCAATTCACATTTAATCGGAGCGAATCGCTGAATTTTCAATTAAAATACGATAACGGACATGACATATCGGACGTGACAGATTTTTTATAAGCTTTTGCTTAACTTGCTCATCGCGAAGAATTTCCAATCGTTTTAAACTAAATTCCCAGCAAGTCAAAGAATCACGCCGATTCACAGAACGTGGCTTTTATAGACTTTTATATGCAGCAAGGTGTAAAGGGGAGTTATCAGAACCATCAAATTTCTAGCGGAACCTGGTTTAGCTATCCACGTCTCCGATGAAATTTTTCGCTCATCGAGTAATGGAAATTTCATCGAAATACGTGAACTGCTAACTCAATTTGACCCGTTTTTGGCAGGAAACATCGTGGAAAGCGGGACGAGAGCACGCGATTTATAAGTCATCGACGAGGCGAAGAATTCATAACTTTGATGAGGCAAAAAGTAATTACAGAAGTTGTTGCACGTATTCATCTCCTAATCTGGAACATCGCTAAATATTGGCTAATTTTGAGGACAATTTTGAGCCTTTAAAGTGCTCTAGCAACTTGCGATTTGCAGATTAAACTTTCATTTTCGGGATATTGGGTCTTTGGAGCATTGGAAATATTATAGCGTTTAAATTTTATAAAAGTTCCACAAAGATTGAGCATATTAATGCAACAAATTTTCATTTTTTTTCCAAAACCGCTCGAATGCTTTTAATTTTGTTTTCTTTAATCAAAAACCCAAGAGTTTTCCTTTCATTTGGTATATAGGAAGTATTGGTTGATATCTATGGGCATAAATGATTTTCCATACAAAATTACTTCGTCATCATTCCGAAAACACGTGCTTGCTCTGGAAGTGAGAGAAGAAGACAAAAAATATGTGTATAGGTATTTCGGCTTTTGAGTAACAGATGACGTAATATTTATAACTAAATCGGAGTGTATATCAAAATAAGGGTAATTATAGAGAAAAGGATATAGACGGAGACTCAATCTGGGGACTCTTTCGGGATTTTAGAGATTTTCGTAGTTCTCTTGACTTATCGATATAATAATCGATTTTTTATCGGTCTTGTTATCGATATTTTGTGTCGATGTTGTTATTGAAATTTTTATTGATTTTGCTATCGATATTTTCGGAACTTAGCGATATAATAAACGATATTTTATATCGATTTTGATCGATTTTGTTATCAATTTTGATCGATTTTGTTATCGATTTTGTAATCGGTTTTTTATAGATTTTGTAATCGATTTTGATATCGATATTTTTTCGATTTTGTTATCAATGATTTTATGGATTTTGTTATCGATTTTGCTATCGATATAATTATCGTTTTTTATAGTTATTTTTTTCTTAATGTGTGCTTTGGACTGTTCCTTTTTCCTAATCGTGCTCTAGATACAATAGTTTTTCAACAAACATGATATTGTAATAAAGGATTACCGCGGTTACTCATACGAAAAGGCGTCACTGAACTTTAGTGGAAAGCAGCGGACAACGCATGCCACAGGGCGATAGTACAAAAGCTTTAAAGTTGGAATCGTACGCGTGTCAGAAGTGTTGATATCAAACAGAAGGACATTTTGAGAATTCGAGCTCGACGTTTCGCATGGTAAATGTATTCCCTCGAAACAGCTTTGTACACTATTTTCTGGCATGAAATTCTTGAACGATTCAATTCGAGTAGCAAGCCTCTGCGAAGTTCAACTTTGACCCGGGGAATTGCTGTTAATTGTTTGAAATCTTTAAAAGCTGTTGTAGGTGCTAGGTACAAAATAAATGCAATTCTACCTTCGTCAATGCGGAAATCATTCTGCGCTTGCACTTATTCGTACTCGAATTAAAGAAGCTCGACCTTCTTGGTTTTCTCAGTTTATTCAGGTATTTACTACGCGTGCTCAATTTCCATTATATTAACTGTGACTATTTTTGAAAGTCCAACTGCAACTCTAAAAAAAAATCGTTCCAGTAATATAACATATTTTAGATTTGACAAAATTAACTTGCGTTACGCACCTAATCTAATAGAAAAATATATCGTCAATTGAAGGAAACGCATTACGTTGGATACAGGTAATCAACTAGGGCCCCAAAAAATTAGTAGTAACCTCATTTCGTAGGCGACCGCTGTGTAGTGTAGTGGTTTGGTTAGATGTGCGAATTACCATAAGCAACATACAAAAAAAAAACAAAAAAAAAAATGTCGGGCGCACCTCGGCATCGGAGAATCGGAGAATCTCCGACTGCATTTCTGCAGTGAAATACAGAGTTTCATAAAAATACAATCGCCGTTCGGAGTCGGCGTAAAACTGTATGTCCCTCGCCTTTTGTGTGCGACAACATCAAGGCGCTCGCCACAACGCGGAGGTGAACCTCGGCCCCAAACACCAACATATTTTGTAAGCGCGAGTCTATTACTCTTCCATTACTGTAAGGGTTAACGCAAAATTTGTTGCAAACTGAAATGGCAGGAAAATTATGTGAAAATCCAGTTGTCGTCTCGTATTTCATGATTGAAATATGTATGTATATGTACACATGTAAGTATATATGTGCACTCGGACATGCATTTGTTTGCAGGAGAGTGTGGATAATAAATCACTTTCACCTCAGACGGTCTGCGTAAAGTTACTCATGCAATGCATTTACGTACTTTCGGAAATGCTGTGAGCTTTGTACCTTTTAGATTTGTTTGGATGTTTCCGGTTGTGGACAGCTGAATGGCGCCAAAGACGAAACGAGAAGAATGAAGAAAGTTTATTTGAATCCCTTTTTCAAATCCTGAACTACCGAAAGCTAACTGAGTTCAATTTGGTGAAAACATTTTAATTATCTATCCCGGTAATATTCTAGAAAAGCGAAAAAAAGACATTTTAGATTATCAACTTATTTCCTCTTAAACTTCATCTCCTCTTTGTATGAAAAATAACACAAACCAAATTTTTCAATAACCCTTTAAGCCTATTTTTTAACCGAAGTTCATAAAACCTCTTGATAATTCCTATCGAATCTGAAATTTGATGCTAAACCATTATTTGTTTGAGAAATATTTTTTGAAACTTACGTGTGTGACTTTTCATACAAACGATAGTTCCTTTCAATGTATCGTCACTGAAATGCAAAAAGTCGTAACTTATAAAGAATTCCAAATTGACTTTTTGATTGCTATGATAGATTTCATCAAATTACAACTCCCCAGATCGTTTTATGAAAAAATAAAAAATAAAAATTTTCACGACTTTTTCCATTTCAGTGACGATGATGATACGTTATTTTGCATTTCAGGTGTATATTCAGGTATATATGTACATTTGAATGTATGTATGGACAAAAAAAAAATGAAAATATTTGCACGGTTTTCATGAAACTATCAGGGATGTTCTGCAACTCACTTCCGAGCGAATTTCAATAAAACTCGCTTTGAAGAAGAACGCCCTTTGAAGGTGAAGGGATGAAGCTTAAGTTGTAATGAATCAAATTGGTTTTCATGATTTACAGCCAATTACACGAAAGCCATTTAAGTGAAAAATGATTTTAATTTTTAAAATTTTACATGGATATTTATAAAAAATAAAAACTTGACCTCAGGCTCGAAAAGAAACCAGAAAAAACATCTATAACTAAAGGTCGATTAAATAAATTCTTGCAAAATAAAAAATCATTTTCCATTTAAATTGCTGGTGAAACCGGCTGTTGGTTTTTTAGATACTTTTATATACTTTTTCCCTTATTTCAATATATATTTAGCTAAGTTCTTCAATATTAGTCTTCAATGCCGCACATCCATTTAGGGCATCAGTGTTAGATGACAGTTTGAAAAAGTTACCGCTAAATTCATATTTCTCCCTACTGAATAATTTATGTATTTGTATTTTGCATCGAATTACAACATAAATACATTTTCCAGCGCTTTCGACAGAATTTGAATGATTTTCAAGCACATCGAGTGCGAGAATGATGCGTTGAATCAATTACGATTAAATTGCATGGACGGCCGGTTGCGAAAAAACAATTTTCAGAGCATAACCGTTGATCAATCGTGCTAGAATATTGCAGATGCATAGGTTCGGCTAGTCGTAAATTATATGTTTATAATTCAACTGATTTATCTGTTCATTGGTTGGTTGCTAAAACATGCATGCACGCAGTATGTGTGTACATACATACATACATACCTACTAGTAGGTATTACCTACATACATAAATTTCCCGGCAAGAAATTATACTCGATGTTTGCGTAAGTAATTCGATGTGTGTCCGCTTACTATTTGTAACTTATTCGATTTCATCCAGTTCCTGCATATATTTTTTGATTGTTACAAAAACTGAAAACTAGTTTCAAGACAATGTATGTAGTTGTGATAAGTATTTATTTGCCTACGAAGTGACCGCAGGGACACACTATCACAGAACCGTATGCGTTTAGTGAATTTTCAGTAAGATATCGAGTCAGACTTATAGCATTTAATTGTACACTCGCCAAATAAGAGTATTTGCATTTAATATTGCGAGGCCTAAGCTGGAACCAATTATCCCTTGCTGCATAACATTGAACAACATTCAATTCAATTCGTTTCACGCTTATTTTACTTATCTAGAATTTTGTGCACTTCGATCGTTTTTAACACAAAGCACTTGCCCGTCAGTTTATCAGCGATACAACAACTCGTATTCTTAGGGCCGTTTTCTTAAGTAACCTGTAAGTTTAAAGCTCACTTTATATTTAAAGGTTGAATTAAAATTTATGGTTGTGTCTGAAGTAAAGCATTTTATTTTTGGTTTTCAATTGGTTTACAACCAAGAAACAAACATACGGCAAAAACCGATAATAGAAATGCTTAACTTTAGACATAGCTTTATTTTTAATCCAACCTTTAAATATAAAGTGAGCTTTAAAGTTAAAGGTTACTTCAGAAAATGGCCCTTACAGTTATAATTATTAGACAGTTGACTTCATTTTTCCTGCAAGGTCTCGTAAAGCTTCAAATGGCGATTGCGTATGTAAATATACTCCAATGTGGACTTATGGGACGTATGACGGTTTTGAAGAGGGAGGGAATGTCCAGTATTTTCAGAAGTTTTTAATGAAACGGCGGCCGCTGTGGCTGAGTCGCTAGACACCACACCGCAGGTTCGGGGTTCGATCCCTGGTCCGGGCAACATCTAAATTGCAAAAAGTTTTCTCTAACGTCGGTCGACCCGCGGCAAGCGATAGCAAACCACCGAGTATATTCTGCAATGGAGGAGCTCCTCATAAATTCCATTTGCCAAATTTTAGTGTATGGTAGCTTTGCAGACCAATGAGACGGATAAGTAAGACACTGTCGTTTGCTAATCGTTATGCACGCATTGTTTGTTTACATTTTATGGGGAAAAATTAGTGAAAAAGTTAATATTTATTTGCATTAAAATTACATACACACACAAAACACATTTCAGGAAAAGAAAAGAAGAGAGATTAATGAAAAATTTATTTCAAGAATTTTTGCTGTACAGTTCATAATTTTTTAATTTAATTTTAAGAAAATACCTGCTTTAAGCGAGTATTTAGACGCCAAATGAGTTGAAATATCACGAACGTGTGTGCGAAAGTGTAGCCATCATGTAATCGTTGCATCATTATTGTGACGATGAAGCAACTATGATTGGACGACCAATGTACAGAAAGCCTAAGTTTTAATACAATAAATAGCAAGTGTGAAGTTGCTAATTTTTGGCAATCAGCGAGATTTTTCACCAGCTTCTCAATTGTACTCTATTATACCAAAAAGTAATGGGTTACAAAACTGCACACAAAAGATATATCTAAGGAATCTTATTAAAAAGCCCGAAATTTAAATGTATGCACTTTGCAGAATTATTCTAGTTTTCACACAAAGTTTGAAATTAGGATTTATCAAATAAGGCGAGCGCATGTTTCTTATATAGCTTTAACCAAGGATTACCATAGTACAACTTTAAATTCCTAATTTACTGGTCTTCAATATGTATCTAGCTCAACTTCAAAAAATTTAACTATTTATAATTCAAATAGCTTTAGGACAATCATGAGCGCTTTACGTATAAAAAAATTAAGCCCGTTTCACTAGCCTTAAAATGACGTTAAGACGAAGTCACTGCGATGTGCAGCACCCGAGATATAGCGATTTGAAGAAGTACATAATTGGTCAGAATTACGAAAAAAATCAAATTTTGACAGATCATATATACGAAGCAAAAAAATGGAAAAAGTCATCGAATGCATGTTGGCTTATTTTATGTATGGAACTGTATGGCTATTCAAGCGAAAAAAGAATGCCTCATATACTAATAATTTAATTCTTTAATTTTAATTTAATTTTTCTCACATTTTTTCGGATCAGATCTAATGCTGGATTTCCACTAGGCATTAAATGGCAAAAATTACAAATGACAAAGTTGGTATTAAAAAAAACATCGTGTCATTACGTTAAGAAAATAGTCATTATGTTAATTTCCACATGGGATTTTTAAATAGAAGATTTTTTTTGTAATTTCAATGCCTAGTGGAAATTCGGCATAAGTACTAATGAATTCATAAGTATCCAGAATTTTATTGTCATTTCAATGCCTAGTGGAAATTCGGCATAAGTACTAATGAATTCATCCATTTGTCTGGTATGGAATGATAATTAGTTTTTAATATTTCTAGTTTTTTGCTTAATTAAATTATTTAAAACAACTGTGAGATAGGACGTAAGAAATACATGGCTTCCACAACGATCTAAAATCGGTTTATAGAGTGCCAAGTGTAAATGCCCGGAAGAAAGAAGTCATCGAAAATGCAAGCGGACAGACACCACAGACACAAATGATTATTCATGTATGTATGTAGAAGGAAGTCCATCAGAAACTCATCTTGCACCTGTATGCCACATTCGACATTGTGGCTGCGCCACTCAACATCCGCCAATTGCGCACAAGTGAAGCTACTCCTTTTTCTGCGCCATCGCATACGTATGTACATTGCGTTTATATGTATGTACTTAGTATGTACATTAGATCATATAACTATGTATGGGCAAAAAAAATCAGTTTAAACTCAAAACTGTTTTGAACACTCGCCAGGAGAATATTTCAGGAAAGTAAAAATATTTTTTTCGGTACCCTGTAAAAACTAAACTTCTTTTCTATAACTTTTTTTATTTGATGTCCGATTTCTGTAAATGATGCTCGGTTAACAAAATATTAAGAAAGCCGACAGTTGCCTAAGGTTCCATTATATGTCGCAAACTTTGGCTAGTGTATTTTTTTATTTTTTAGTTTGACATGATAGGATAATCATTTCTGGGGGTAGAATAAAGGTAAATAAATTATAGAAATAAACAGACCGATTTACCTGGTATTACAGGGAGCTCCAGATCGTTTGGAACAAATTAAGCCTATTTTTTGTGATACGGTCTAATGCACAAACATATATACATACATACATAAATACGTACTTATGTAAGTTGTAATGAACTGAGATACATATGTAAGTTTAATATGTATGCTTGTGTGTGCACGTCACATTCAGCAGTCAGGTGCACTCATCGTCAACGTTTAATTTTGCGTCATTTAATTGAGAGCTCATTATGACTGCTGCCTGCTGCCAAGTGTTTTTGCTCCTACTGTTGCTTTTGCCTTCATCAAATGCAGTGCGTGGGTGGAAGCTTTTCTATTTTTGCTGCTTGTGTGCCCTGTCGTCACTTCTGTTGCCGACATTAAAGTGCATTAACATTTTAAGTTTAGTTTTGGATTCAATGTGTCTGCTGTAGGTAGTTGGCTTTTCAAAGATGGTTGAATGCAGTTTAATTTACCGGCTCTGCTTGCAGTTAATTGAAATCATTCAGGAAATACTGCTAAGAGATACTTGAGAGTGTACTTTTTAGTTCACGAATGAGCGAACAAATCTTAGAAAAAAGTGCGGAGAAAGGGTGTAAAAAAAGATAATTTCTGTTGTTACACACATTAGTCTCCAATAACAAATAAAAGCAAAAAAGTTACAGAAGGAGCTCACAAATTAGACATCTCAGCAAATAGAAACTTTCAGTTTTTAAGGCAATGTCACACGATTGAGCCCAAAATTCGATGCAAACGCACAAATATTTTTCTTTGCCCCTCTCACGAAAAACAGCTTGTTCAAATTTTTGCGATGGCAGATTGCTGTATTGGACCAATATTTTGACTGCAAAAAAAATGTCCCAATTTTTTTTTTTTTTTTGGTACCAATAGCCCATATAAAAAAATTTATAAATCTGTACAAATGTAGATTTCGACTTAAAAGAGATTTGATGTAAGTAAGTTATTTATTATTAGATAGCATTTATCTTTCCAACTGTGTAACTCAAAAGTTGTAAGTCGGTATTTTTTGCATGTCCTCACTCATTTTCCCCAAAAAGATTTTTTATAACCGGAAATTCGAATTGAAACTGAAAAAAAATTGCCTCTGTTATTTATATGGGAAATCGAATTTTTGAAAGGCCCTAAAAGCTCAGTTATGCAAGACTTAGACTTGACTTGAATTGAAAGTTGTTTATCTGGCAAATGAGCCGCGCGTATATGTAGTTTCCCTAAAGACCAACTTCACTAAGAAACTTGGAGAACAATAGAATTTTTACTACTAGAGAATCATGCTGCCATTTAATTTTTCACAAACTCCCTACAAATATGCCACACAAATATAATTTTTTTGTATAAATGTAATTCATCTGGCAATCGAAAAACAAACTTTCAAATAAAGACAGAAAATTAAATAAAAACAATCACAATTTCAAAAGCGTAAATACATTTATTTTCATAGAAGTTTTGTAGCAATTTTGGTGCAAAAACAAACTAATCGTTTACAATTCGCGTGTACATTTACAAGTGCTGAGAATCAAAACAAAGAGAAAAGGTAATAGGTGACACGCTGAGTAAACGCGTCTAAGTTTCTAGGTAAGTCAAGTCAAGTCTAAGTCTTGCATAACCCAGCTATAAGCCTGTAACGCACTTAGAATATTTTTTTCAAATGGCATAATTTATTTATTTTCTATAAAGATTTGGATTTTCGGGTAACGCAGAAAAAATATGCTTGAAAATTAAACACCCTAGTGTACATACATGCATGCACATATATTTTTGTGTTGTGGTTCACATAGAGAAACCGAATTGAATTGAACTGAATTGAATTTTACGTACACATGCACGTAATACTTTAAGCCATTGCATGTCAATATTTTTAAAATCTTACGTTGGTTATTGAAACCAGATACTTTCATGTGAAGGATAAACAAAACAATATTGCGCGGCATCATTATTAAATATCTGTTTACACTTCGAATATGTAAGAGCTGAGTCTGTTCTACATTTATGTTTTGATCTTCTAAAACTAAACTTCTTTGCAACTACCCATTACTTTTGATATTTCTGTTTCGCCAAACTTTCATGAACACTTCCCAATAAATATTTATAATTATTTCTTCTTCTCGTCCTCCTTCCACCTACTGTAATACGAACGTACTTTTGTCTGGATGAGCGGCAAACAAGCGTATCTGGAAAAACTTTTACTCGTTGCAATGCATTTCGCTTAGAGACACAAATACGCACATATGGTACTTAGATCCAACGTACGGTGGCGTTGTAGTGGAGCCACTTGAGATACAGTGTCAACTAGCACACAAATAACTGTCGAAATGCGACAATACACAAATTGCCGGCGCATGTTTATTAAATATTTCTAAACTCATTGTTGTAACTGTTGTTTCAAGGCTTTCCTTTCATCGAATGCAGACGCATTGCGCGAGACCGTGTGTTGTTATGCTGGGCGTATGAGTAACAATAAACTTCAAGAACAATGAGTGTGTTGCTAAGCAGACAACAAATACCAATACAACCGAATTGAAATCAACTGAACGTACACTCCTAAATGTGTGTATCAGAGAACGGCAGTGAGTCTCATCAAACTGAGTGAATTCAACTCCCATCGATCAATTGGCCTACTTATATCTATTCATACTTATTGAAATGAGTTCGAACGTCATATACAACCTTAAGTTTGTTGGGGCATCTTTCATACTCAGATGGCTTGAAGTTCAAGGGGCTGAGGGATATAAGTATGTATGTATCTATGTATGTACATGTACATGGAATTCAAATATTAGTTCATTAAAAGGTTGCTTAAAGCGTTGGTCGCCGAACACGAAAAAAAATTTAAAAAAAATTATATTCAAAGATTCGTTTTAGAAATACTTGCATATTACGTTACATGTTTCTAACTCAACTAACCTAATTGGTATGGTTGGGAAAGTTTTTTTCTCAGAATATAAAGGATACATAATTTTTACCATAATTTTTTTTTATTTTTTAATATTATTGTTTCATTGGGCCCGTTCGTACTAGAAGATATTCTTCTGCGTGTTCTTCTTCTTGTGCGCTTAGCTCAGAAAACGTTTTAAATTGTAAAATCCCTTTATTTATAAATATATAGATGCATGCGTACATATGTTCGTAACAACAACCGATCAAAAAAAACGGCACGCTGCTGATCTCTGGTGTATGTACATCCAGAAGAACTTGCTGAGAATTTTCTTCAATATTGCAGCACTGCTTTTAATATACAAAAATGTCCAAGTGACAGCGTTGGAAAAACAAGAATACATTCGAGACGTAGATCAAAAAAAGTGAAAGAGAAACGAATTTTTAAAGAGTACCAAGTGGAAGACTATATAAGAAGACTGTAAAGTACAATTTATTTCTAAGCAAAAAACAAAGCCGACTTCAATTCTCATATAAAAATTTAAGAATACCGTAATTTCTTCATTATCCAATTATCGGATGTAAACCAAATTAGTATGAAAAAATTAATTATAATTACAGAAATCGGTGAACATGCTCCAAAGTTATGCGGTAACATACTTAACAAAATTATATATTCCGACTAAATGATAAGGTCCTCCTTTTTTTTAAGTCAGTTAAAAAGTTAAATGAATAATNGTGCTCCAAAGTTATGCGGTAATATACATAAAAATACATATATTCCGACTAACTGATAAGGTCCTCCTTTTTTTTAAGTCAGTTAAAAAGTTAAATGAATAATTTTGTAGCTCCTGAATTGTAAATTTATCTGCACATGTCGTTTCAATTGAATTAAAAAGGCGGAATTTATTTTACTATTTTAGCTTCACTAATTCAATGGTATACTTTGAGACCAACTGGAAAGTCAAAATGGAGTTCAAGTTGAGAACTTACTTTTTGCAATTTTAGAAACAGTCCTTTTCTTCGTATAAAGAAAAATGCCCATTTTGCTGAGAACGCTATGATTCTCCGCTTGAGGTACTTAGTTCTCAACTTAATCTACAGTTGACTCAAAACCAAATGTTTCTTGGGTTCAATAATTTTATGTGATAAAATGCTAGCGCAGGACTAGTGATAACGTAACCACTTTACGCTTCAGGCTACGACTGTTGCGCAATATATCATTTTTACACTAGTTTGTGCGGTGCTGCAAGACAAATTGCAAATTTCACAGAATTCGTTCTCAGGTCTCTCATCCGCCATGTATGCTCCTTCTGATTGCCTCTGAGATGGCGGACGCCATGGTTCGAAGGGGCCAATTTCCTAAAAGGCCCAAATGCAGTAGAATTTAAAGCAAGGATATTTTCGGATCTGTGTTGCATCAAAGCCGATGGAACTGCTGTTGTGGTTGCTGCTTGTACCCTTTTACTGATGCAACATTGGCCTTGCTTTTATGTACGTATTCATATGTACAAATCTAATTGTTAAATAAAAAAAATTTGAAGGGTGAAATGGCTTAAGCTAATTGTTGGCCAAATCAATGAATAACTGAAAACATACTGAAGAATCACTTCATATTAATTTTATTTTATTTTTTACGTACGGCGCTTTTGATTACAAACAAATTTTTGCACACTTTCATTGATTTATATAAAATAACTTAGTTCGCCTGATGGCTCATTTATCTGTTTCGGTGTAAACCCGTTGTATTCACTTGTTAGAAAGAAGGCGCACATCTACATATATATATGTACATACACAAATAAATACTTACGTGTGTATATAGTCGCGAATGCCTGCAGCCGCTGCGACGCTTCCATAGTTTCGGAATACAGTTAAACTTGAATTTTTCCCCTTTTTGTGGTTCGTTGATTTTTTTTGCAAATCCCTTTTCTTTGTAATTTAAACGCCGAAGCATTTTTGTTTTAATACGCCTTTGTTGTAACCTTTACCGGATTCGTTAGATAAATAACATTTGCAGCTGATGTGTGATAATGTGATTTAAGAAACACCCAAACAGCTTTCGGTCCTTTTTCTGCCTGCAGCTGACTTTCACCGTTTTTACAAGTGGCACTCTGAGTGAGCGGTTTATAAATCGTTCAACTAGTTATTTGTTTGCAGATTAATAAGTACAATCCGATGTCATAGGTAAGCCATGGATACATTTTGTGATCATCTTTTAGTTAAGGGCAAACATTTTTGGCTTGCTACCTCATTTGCGAAATACAAGCAATGACCCTAAGCATCAAAAACTCTTCGGATATCGTAGGTCAAGGAGCAAAAAATAAAAACTTCTTTTTTTCATCGTTGTTGTCACACACATTTTCAACTTTTCCTTTAGGACACCGCAGCGCAGCTATCCGAGTGCGCTTCGCTGAAGAGCAACACACACTTATGTATTTACGTGTATGTATGTACATTAGTCCACGTCAAAAAAAAAATAAAAATCATTCAATGCGATCGCAATCTGATTCAGATTTTAGTATTTGCTATAGTAATCATCCTTCAATAATCTCCCCTCTCTACGACAATTCTAAGAGGTCGCGCATCGATTGTATATGTATTTTTACAATAGTAATTACACGTAAGAAAATGAGTTAACCTCTTTTGAGGTCAATATAATTTTCTAGGATTCATCAAAACGCTCGAAACAATATTAACACATAAATCCAAATTCTCGACCTCGAACACTGAAAATTGACGGTCGTTAAACCTATGTAGATAGTGGTCATACCAAAAACAACTCGAGTGAATATGAATTTATTGCAATACTTGTGGTTATGATTCGTAGCTTATATACAGAACAACTAAATAATTGGGAATCTTCTGAATGGCAACAGAGTTTTTCGATCGAAAAATATTGATTTTCAAGAATTCTACACCNCTGGTTATGGTTCGTAGCTTACATACAGAACAACGAAATAATTGGGAATCTTCTGAATAGCAACAGAGTTTTTCGATCGAAAAATATTGATTTTCAAGAATTCTACACCATTTCTACGAAAAGTTGTTTTTTCCCACATAAAACATTTACATGGAAAACTTTGAGCGCTTTAAGCACTTCCAAAAATTTTTTTTGTGTTTTTTTTAATAAAAAATAGGGGTATATTTTTTCGGTATAGGACAATGCTAGGGGATGGCGGCATTAAAATTCCGACTTAAAAAATCTTTATTTTTTTAATTTTAGATTGTCTAGTGCCCAGTTGCATCAATCAATTTTAAATTTATCAGCCGTTTAACACACAATTTTGTTCAGAAAATTTGTAATTTTACATTTTATGAGTCAGATAAACTTTAAAATTGATTGGTAAAACTGGGGATAAAACTTCTAGATTCTGAGTTCTTAGGTTCATTGATATTTCACTTTTCCACACTACCGAACGGTAGCAGCACCCGAGCCCCCAGTCGATGATAGCGAAGTTGATGTTGCACCGCCTGACCATGACGAGGTACGAAGAGCAATAGCGCGGCTGAAAAACAACAAAGCCGCTGAAGCTGACAGCCTGCCAGCTGAGCTATTCAAGTACGGCGGTGAGGAGTTGATAAGGTGCATGTTACATGCATCAACTCTTATGCAGAATTTTGGCAGATGAACGCATGCCCGACGACTGGAGTTTAAGTGTGGTCTGCCCAATTCACTAGAAAGGCGACCGCGCCATTCGTGCCTACTACCGCGGGACCAGCCTTCTAAACCAAATCTTTGAAATGACTCGCGAGAAAAGGATCGACACTCACCACCTATTTTTCGACTTTAAAGCCGCTTTCGACGGCGCTAAAAGGAGCTGCCTATACGCCGCTATGGCTGAATTTGTGATCCCCGCCAAACTGGTACGGCTGTTTAAGTTGACGTTGATCAATATCACCAGCTCCGTCAGAATTGGGAAATACCTCTCCGAGCCGTTCGCCACCGAACGGGATTTCGGGCAGGGCGACTCCCTTTCATGTGACTTCTTTAATCAGATGTTGGAAAAGATAATAAGAGTTGCAGAACTGAACTGCTCAGGAACAATTTTCTACAAGAGCGTGCAATTGCTGGCTTATGCCGATGACATCGACATCATCGGTAACAAAAACCGCGAAGTCTGGTCTGCCTTTTCCAAGTTGGACACAAAGCGAATGGGTCTGGTGGTAAACGAGGACAAGACGATGTACATATATCCTGCCATAAAACAAATAGTCGGCACATTCGCGCCTTGGCACCTACGTCACTGCTGACAGTTAAAATTTCGAGAAAGTTGAGAATTTCGTTTACTTGGGAACCAGCATTAACATCGATAATAATGTCAGCATTGAAATCCAACGTAGAATCACTCTTGCCAACAAGTGCTACTTTGGACTGAGTAGGCAATTCAGGAGTAAAGTCCTCTCGCGACGTACGAAAACCAAGCTCTATAAGTCACTCATCATGCCCGTGCTGGTATATGGCGCAGAAGCATGGAGCATGACATATCTTCGTTTAAAGTACAAAACCGCGTATCAGAAGAATGCAAAACAGCGTATGTGAGGTTGTATGAATTATTTTCTAGAGAGTAAAAACACTCATATTTCAAAATGATTCTCTTTTTCTATCCAGCAATCGCATTTCTGGCTAGTATATTTCAGGTCGAATGGATAAAGATTGAGCCAACNGACATATCTTCGTTTAAAGTACAAAACCGCGTATCAGAAGAATGCAAAACAGCGTATGTGAGGTTGTATGAATTATTTTCTAGAGAGTAAAAACACTCATATTTCAAAATGATTCTCTTTTTCTATCCAGCAATCGCATTTCTGGCTAGTATATTTCAGGTCGAATGGATAAAGATTGAGCCAACAGCTTGTGTGAGCAAATCCAATTTTTGGTAGCAGCCAATGTCTGTTACGCGGTTTTGCAGAACGACGATACGCGGTTTTGTACTTTAAACGACGATATGTTTTTGTAGCGCAAGTATCCTCTTTCAAATGAGTCCAAAATGTTTTTTGTAGCTATAATAGTTTTTGAGATATTAAAAAAATTAACTTGAAAAGCTAAAAAAATAGTGAAATTTTGAATATCGCGTAACTTTTGCAAATATTTTTTTTTTTTTTTATTTATTTCTGTTGGCGGAACTTTATTGTAGGTTGAAAGAAAATTTCTCACCAAATTCTATCCAAATCGAAGGGGTCGAGTCTAACCATTAGTCGATTTGACGCGGAATTACCCACTTTAGTGCAAAACTGTTACATATATTTTCGGCTCATTTTCTGCGGACAAATTTTGCGGTATAAAAATTACTCTCAATTGAGGTGAACTATTTTTTTAAATAAAAGTAATTTCAGAATTTTCTTGGAGAGGACTTTATTTTTGTATGGTACATGAGGCACTCTAATGTACAACTAAATACATATTCTTTCAATCATATCTATGCTTACGTATACTTACCTATACACACGAATATATGTCCCATACATAAGTATATGTGTATCGTTGATTATGCGTAGGGCGTGCAGCGTTAATTTATTGCTATAAGTATGAAGTGGGAGGTGACATAACCGTACGCCCAGAGCAAGCAAACACAACCCAGTCAACTGATGCATTGCGTCGGAAGCTTCTTGGTCAGCAGACTTTGAATGTACACTTCATTGTACATTTATGTACATATATATGTATACGTATGTATCTATATTCAATTTTATTTATGCGTATAGAATATGTACATATGTATGTAAATATGTGGCTGCTTATTGGTATTTTAATGAATCTTCTCACATGCTCAGCAGGCGAACAAAACTAATGCGTTTTCTTTTCTCGATAAAAATGTCACCTTCTTATATTACAACATTATCAGAGTGCGACATTTTAAGGGAAGAGCACGCTATAAGATGAACTAAAAGAGGACAGTGATATACCGAAATTCCACTAACGATACACATACATACGTACATACATATGGAGAAATGAAGAATCAAATATGAAAGAATCAAGCGATTGTTTTGCTTTTTTTAGAGAGAGGAATTGTTACACTGTACAGCAATTGGCTCGGTATTGGACAAAACCAACTTTTTTTTAAGAGATTTAGTCAAAATTTAAAAATTAGTATCTCCGTTTTTCGAAGTTAGCCTCCAAAATCAAGATATGGGCCTTCGAAGTTCGAAATTGGGCCTTTGGTAAAAAATTATTTGTAATTATTTTATGTAAACAACTAAAAAAGTAAAATTATGGACGTGTTCCGGCTTTTCCTGTTTTGTTTACAAATTGCATATAACATTGAAGGAGTTTGAAAAATCATTTTTTTAGTTCTTCAAAGATCTAGCCTTTGATCCCTTATAGCACCTTATGTTGCATGCCGCTTAAATAAGAGCAAAAGGCGGACCGCGTCTATGTTTTTACGTTTTTAGTTGGTGACATAAAATAATTAAAAACTAATTTTTTACCAAAGATCCAGCTTCGAAATTCGATTTTGGAGGCTAACTTCGAAAAACGGAGAAATTACTTTTTTTACTTAGGAGCCAATCTCTTCAAAAAATTTGGCTTGGTCCAATACCCTGAAAAAAGTTGATTTTGCCGTTTAGTGTTATTTTTTTTTTGTCACATGTAGAAATTACAACTCATATCTAGGGTTCGGAATCTCAAGCAAATGCATGTTTTTACTTGTAATCTTCAAATTTAAATTAAGCTTTACGCATCATGAAATTTCCTTTAAAATGCCGTTCAATCGTTAATGTATATATTTGCATATTTTGCAAAAAATACCTGTTTATATTTTGGTATACTTTACAAAAAATGCATAACGGTTTTGCATATTTTTGCTTTTTTCGATGTAACATCATTTAGATTTTGTGCGAAATCTCTGGACAAAAAAACTGCCTTATATTTTTCCAAATATTCATCTGAATATCTTCTCGGATGACCAAGCGGCCATTGAGGCACCGCCTTCTACCTCTCTTAGATCTAAACTAGCGGGGGACCGTAGGAGAGAGCTGATCAATACAAAATTACCCTTATATGGGTCCCGGGACATACGGGCGTTTATGGAAACGAGGCAGCGGACGAACTAGCAAGGTGGAGCTCAGCACTGAATGTGTCCCACGCAATATGAACGAAATTTATCACTTGAAAGCCAAGCAGAATGTTTTAGAGTGCAACTGCCTCTAAGCCTGTATGACGTACCTACTCAAATTCATGAAAGCCGCCAAATGACTGTAGGTTGTACGAGTTGTATCAAATC